>NW_027476626.1:0-170242 GCF_051020955.1 Megalopta genalis
ATAGCGGTTTTAAAGAAACGAATTTGCTTCAAATTCATGCGAAATGAACAATTTAGCTTCAGATTCGTACGAAATACACGAATTAGCTTTGAATTCACGCGAAAAAAGCGATTTAACTTTCAATATCATGCGACATACATGATTTGGCTTCAAAATCGTGCGAAATAGCGATTTTAAACAAACGAATTTGCTTCAAATTCATGCGAAATGAACAATTTAGCATCAAATTCGTACGAACTACACGAATAAGCATTAAATTCACGCGAAGAAAGCGATTTAACTTCAATATCATGCGATAAACACGATTTGGCTTCAAATTGGTGCGAAATAGCAATTTTAAAGAAACGAATTTGCTTCAAATTCATGCGAAATGAACAATTTAGCTTGAGATTCGTACGAAATACACGAATTAGCTTTAAATTCACGCGAAGAAAGCGATTTAACTTCAATATCATGCGATATACACGATTTGGCTTCAAATTTGTGCGAAATAGCGATTTTAAAGAAACGAATTTGCTTCAAATTCATGCGAAATGAACAATTATCTTCAGATTCGTACAAAATACACGAATTAGCTTTAAATTCACGCGAAGAAAGCGATTTAACTTCAATATCATGCGATATACAGGATTTGTCTTCAAATTCGTGCGAAATAGCGATTTTAAACAAACGAATTTGCTTCAAATTCATGCGAAATGAACAACTTAGCTACAGATTCGTACGAAATACACGAATAAGCTTTCAATTCACGCGAAGAAAGCGATTTAACTTCAATATCATGCGATATACACGATTTGGCTTCAAATTCGTGCGAAATAGAGATTTTAAACAAACGATTTAGCTTTAAATTCTTGCGAAATGAACAATTTAGCATCAGATTCGTACGAAATACACGAACTAGCTTTAAATTCACGCGAAGAAAGCGATTTAACTTCAATATCATGCGATATACACGATTTGGCTTCAAATTCGTGCGAAATAGCGATTTTAAAGAAACGAATTTGCTTCAAATTCATGCGAAATGAACAATTTAGCTTCAGATTCGTACGAAATACACGAATTAGCTTTGAATTCACGTGAAAAAAGCGATTTAACTTCAATATCATGCGATATACACGATTTGGCTTCAAATTCGTGCGAAATAGCGATTTTAAACAAACGAATTTGCTTCAAATTCATGCGAAATGAACAACTTAGCTACAGATTCGTACGAAATACACGAATAAGCTTTAAATTCACGCGAAGAAAGCGATTTAACTTCACTATCATGCGATATACACGATTTGGCTTCAAATTCGTGCGAAATAGAGATTTTAAACAAACGATTTAGCTTTAAATTCTTGCGAAATGAACAATTTAGCTTGAGATTCGTACGAAATACACGAATTAGCTTTAAATTCACGCGAAGAAAGCGATTTAACTTCAATATCATGCGATATACACGATTTGGCTTCAAATTTGTGCGAAATAGCGATTTTAAAGAAACGAATTTGCTTCAAATTCATGCGAAATGAACAATTATCTTCAGATTCGTACGAAATACACGAATTAGCTTTAAATTCACGCGAAGAAAGCGATTTAACTTCAATATCATGCGATATACAGGATTTGTCTTCAAATTCGTGCGAAATAGCGATTTTAAACAAACGAATTTGCTTCAAATTCAGCGAAATGAACAACTTAGCTACAGATTCGTACGAAATACACGAATAAGCTTTCAATTCACGCGAAGAAAGCGATTTAACTTCAATATCATGCGATATACACGATTTGGCTTCAAATTCGTGCGAAATAGAGATTTTAAACAAACGATTTAGCTTTAAATTCTTGCGAAATGAACAATTTAGCTTCAGATTCATGCGAAATACTCGAATTAGCTTTAAATTCACGCGAAACAAACGATTTAACTTCAATATCTTGCGATATACACGATTTGGCTTCAAATTCGTGCGAAATAGCGATTTTAAAGAAACGAATTTGCTTCAAATTCATGCGAAATGAACAATTTAGCTTCAGATTCGTACGAAATACACGAATTAGCTTTGAATTCACGCGAAAAAAGCGATTTAACTTCAATATCATGCGATATACAGGATTTGGCTTCAAATTCGTGCGAAATAGCGATTTTAAACATACGAATTTGCTTCAAATTCATGCGAAATGAACAACTTAGCTACAGATTCGTACGAAATACACGAATAAGCTTTAAATTCACGCGAAGAAAGCGATTTAACTTCAATATCATGCGATATACACGATTTGGCTTGAAATTCGTGCGAAATAGAGATTTTAAACAAACGATTTAGCTTTAAATTCTTGCGAAATGAACAATTTAGCTTCAGATTCATGCGAAATACTCGAATTAGCTTTAAATTCACGCGAAACAAATGATTTAACTTCAATATCTTGCGATATACACGATTTGGCTTCAAATTCGTGCGAAATAGCGATTTTAAACAAACGAATTTGCTTCAAAATCATGCGAAATGAACAATTAGCTTCAGATTCGTACGAAATAAACGAATTAGCTTTGAATTCATGCGAAAAAAGCGATTTAACTTTCAATATCATGCGATATACACGATTTGGCTTCTAATTCGTGCGAAATAGCGATTTTAAACAAACGAATTTGCTTCAAATTTATGCGAAATGAACAATTTAGCTTCAGATTCGTTCGAAAAATACACGAATTAGCTTTGTATTCACGCGAAAAAAGCGATTTAACTTTCAATATCATGCGATATACATGATTTGGCTTCTAATTCGTGCGAAATATCGATTTTAAACAAACGAATTTGCTTCAAATTCATGCGAAATGAACAATTTAGCTTCAGATTCGTACGAAATACACGAATTAGCTTTAAATTCACGCGAAGAAAGCGATTTAACTTCAATATCATGCGATATACACGATTTGGCTTCAAATTCGTGCGAAATAGCGATTTTAAAGAAACGAATTTGCTTCAAATTCATGCGAAATGAACAATTTAGCTTCAGATTCGTACGAAATACACGAATTAGCTTTGAATTCACGCGAAAAAAGCGATTTAACTTCAATATCATGCGATATACAGGATTTGGCTTCAAATTCGTGCGAAATAGCGATTTTAAACAAACGAATTTGCTTCAAATTCATGCGAAATGAACAACTTAGCTACAGATTCGTACGAAATACACGAATAAGCTTTAAATTCACGCGAAGAAAGCGATTTAACTTCAATATCATGCGATATACACGATTTGGCTTGAAATTCGTGCGAAATAGAGATTTTAAACAAACGATTTAGCTTTAAATTCTTGCGAAATGAACAATTTAGCTTCAGATTCATGCGAAATACTCGAATTAGCTTTAAATTCACGCGAAACAAACGATTTAACTTCAATATCTTGCGATATACACGATTTGGCTTCAAATTCGTGCGAAATAGCGATTTTAAACAAACGAATTTGCTTCAAAATCATGCGAAATGAACAATTAGCTTCAGATTCGTACGAAATAAACGAATTAGCTTTGAATTCATGCGAAAAAAGCGATTTAACATTCAATATCATGCGATATACACGATTTGGCTTCTAATTCGTGCGAAATAGCGATTTTAAACAAACGAATTTGCTTCAAATTCATGCGAAATGAACAATTTAGCTTCAGATTCGTTCGAAATACACGAATTAGCTTTGTATTCACGCGAAAAAAGCGATTTAACTTTCAATATCATGCGATATACATGATTTGGCTTCAAATTCGTGCGAAATAGCGATTTTAAACAAACGAATTTGCTTCAAATTCATGCGAAATGAAAAATTTAGCTTCAGATTCGTACGAAATACACGAATTAGCTTTGAATTCACGCGAAAAAAGCGATTTAACTTTCAATATCATGCGATATACACGATTTGGCTTCAAATTTGTGCGAAATAGCGATTTTAAAGAGACGAATTTGCTTCAAATTCATGCGAAATGAACAATTAGCTTCAGATTAGTAAAGAAATACACGAATTAGCTTTAAATTCAACCGAAACAAACGATTTAACTTCAATATCATGCGATATACACGATTTGGCTTCAAATTTGTGCGAAATAGCGATTTTAAAGAAACGAATTTGCTTCAAATTCATGCGAAATGAACAATTTAGATTCAGATTCGTACGAAATACACGAATTAGCTTTGAATTCACGCGAAACAAACGATTTAACTTCAATATCTTGCGATATACTCGATTTGGCTTCAAATTCGTGCGAAATAGCGATTTTAAACAAACGAATTTGCTTCAAAATCATGCGAAATGAACAATTAGCTTCAGATTCGTACGAAATAAACGAATTAGCTTTGAATTCATGCGAAAAAAGCGATTTAACATTCAATATCATGCGATATACACGATTTGGCTTCAAATTCGTGCGAAATAGCGATTTTAAACAAACGAATTTGCTTCAAATTCATGCGAAATGAACAATTTAGCTTCAGATTCGTACGAAATACACGAATTAGCTTTGAATTCACGCGAAAAAAGCGAATTAACTTCAATATCATGCGATATACACGATTTGGCTTCAAATTTGTGCGAAATAGCGATCTTAAAGAAACGAATTTGCTTCAAATTCATGCGAAATGAACAATTTAGCTTCAGATTCGTACGAAATACTCGAATTAGCTTTAAATTCAAGCGAAACAAACGATTTAACTTCAATATCATGCGATATACACGATTTGGCTTCAAATTCGTGCGAAATAGAGATTTTAAACAAACGAATTTGCTTCAAATTCATGCGGAATGAACAATTTAGCGTTAAGATTCGTACGAAATACACGAATTAGCTTTAAATTCACGCGAAAAAAGCGATTTAACTTCAATATCATGCGATATACACGATTTGGCTTCAAATTCGTGCGAAATAGCGATTTTAAAGAAACGAATTTGCTTCAAATTCATGCGAAATGAACAATTTAGCTTCAGATTCGTACGAAATACACGAACTAGCATTAAATTCACGCGAAGAAAGCGATTTAACTTCAATATCATGCGATATACACGATTTGGCTTCAAATTCGTGCGAAATAGCGATTTTAAAGAAACGAATTTGCTTCAAATTCATGCGAAATGAACAATTTAGCTTCAGATTCGTACGAAATACACGTATTAGCTTTGAATTCACGCGAAAAAAGCGATTTAACTTTCAATATCATGCGATATACACGATTTGGCTTCAAATTCGTGCGAAATAGCGATTTTAAAGAAACGAATTTGCTTCAAATTCATGCGAAATGAACAATTTAGCTTCAGATTCATGCGAAATACTCGAACTAGCTTTAAATTCAATTGAAACAAACGATTTAACTTCAATATCATGCGATATACACGATTTGGCTTCAAATTCGTGCGAAATAGCGATTTTAGAGAAACGAATTTGCTTCAAATTCATGCGAAATGAACAATTTAGTTTCAGATTCATGCGAAATACTCGAATTAGCTTTAAATTCAAGCGAAACAAACGATTTAACTTCAATATCATGCGATATACACGATTTGGCTTCAAATTTGTGCGAAATAGCGATTTTAAAGAAACGAATTTGCTTCAAAATCATGCGAAATGAACAATTAGCTTCAGATTCGTACGAACTACACGAATTAGCTTTAAATTCACGCGAAACAAACGATTTAACTTCAATATCATGCGATATACACGATTTGGCTTCTAATTCGTGCGAAATAGCGATTTTAAACAAACGAATTTGCTTCAAATTCATGCGAAATGAACAATTTAGCTTCAGATTCGTTCGAAATACACGAATTAGCTTTGTATTCACGCGAAAAAAGCGATTTAACTTTCAATATCATGCGATATACATGATTTGGCTTCAAATTCGTGCGAAATAGCGATTTTAAACAAACGAATTTGCTTCAAATTCATGCGAAATGAACAATTTAGCTTCAGATTCGTACGAAATACACGAATTAGCTTTGAATTCACGCGAAAAAAGCGAATTAAATTCAATATCATGCGATATACACGATTTGGCTTCAAATTTGTGCGAAATAGCGATCTTAAAGAAACGAATTTGCTTCAAATTCATGCGAAATGAACAATTTAGCTTCAGATTCGTACGAAATACACAAATTAGCTTTGAATTCACGCGAAAAAAGCGATTTAACTTTCAATATCATGCGATATACACGATTTGGCTTCAAATTCGTGCGAAATAGCGATTTAAAACAAACGAATTTGGTTCAAATTCATGCGAAATGAACAATTTAGCTTCAGATTCGTACGAAATACACGAATTAGCTTTGAATTCACGCGAAAAAAGCGATTTAACTTCAATATCATGCGATATATACGATTTGGCTTCAAATTCGTGCGAAATAGCGATTTAAAACAAACGAATTTGCTTCAAATTCATGCGAAATGAACAATTTAGCTTCAGATTCGTCCGAAATACACGAATTAGCTTTAAATTCACGCGAAGAAAGCGATTTAACTTCAATATCATGCGATATACACGATTTGGCTTCAAATTTGTGCGAAATAGCGATCTTAAAGAAACGAATTTGCTTCAAATTCATGCGAAATGAACAATTTAGCTTCAGATTCGTACGAAATACACGAATTAGCTTTGAATTCACGCGAAAAAAGCGATTTAACTTTCAATATCATGCGATATACACGATTTGGCTTCAAATTTGTGCGAAATAGCGATTTTAAAGAAACGAATTTGCTTCAAATTCATGCGAAATGAACAATTAGCTTCAGATTAGTAAAGAAATACACGAATTAGCTTTAAATTCAAGCGAAACAAACGATTTAACTTCAATATCATGCGATATACACGATTTGGCTTCAAATTTGTGCGAAATAGCGATTTTAAAGAAACGAATTTGCTTCAAATTCATGCGAAATGAACAATTTAGATTCAGATTCGTACGAAATACACGAATTAGCTTTGAATTCACGCGATAAAAGCGATTTAACTTCAATATCATGCGGTATACACGATTTGGCTTCAAATTCGTGCGAAATAGCGATTTTAAAAAAACGAATTTGCTTCAAATTCATGCGAAATGAACAATTTAGCTTCAGATTCGTACGAAATACACGAATTAGCTTTAAATTCAAGCGAAACAAACGATTTAACTTCAATATCATGCGATATACACGATTTGGCTTCAAATTCGTGCGAAATAGAGATTTTAAACAAACGAATTTGCTTCAAATTCATGCGGAATGAACAATTTAGCGTTAAGATTCGTACGAAATACACGAATTAGCTTTAAATTCACGCGAAACAAACGATTTAACTTCAATATCTTGCGATATACACGACTTGGCTTCAAATTTGTGCGAAATAGCGATTTTAAAGAAACGATTTTGCTTCAAATTCATGCGAAATGAACAATTAGCTTCAGATTAGTACGAAATACACGAATTAGCTTTGAATTCACGCGAAAAAAGCGATTTAACTTTCAATATCATGCGATATACACGATTTGGCTTCAAATTCGTGCGAAATAGCGATTTTAAACAAACGAATTTGCTTCAAATTCATGCGAAATGAACAATTTAGCTTCAGATTCATGCGAAATACTCGAATTAGCTTTAAATTCAAGCGAAACAAACGATTTAACTTCAATATCATGCGATATACACGATTTGGCTTCAAATTCGTGCGAAATAGCGATTTTAAAGAAACGAATTTGCTTCAAATTCATGCGAAATGAACAATTTAGTTTCAGGTTCATGCGAAATACTCGAATTAGCTTTAAATTCACGCGAAACAAACGATTTAACTTCAATATCATGCGATATACACGATTTGGCTTCAAATTTGTGCGAAATAGCGATTTTAAAGAAACGAATTTGCTTCAAATTCATGCGAAATGAACAATTAGCTTCAGATTCGTACGAAATACACGAATTAGCTTTGAATTCACGCGAAAAAAGCGATTTAACTTTCAATATCATGCGATATACACGATTTGCCTTCAAATTCGTGCGAAATAGCGATTTTAAACAAACGAATTTGCTTCAAATTCATGCGAAATGAACAATTTAGCTTCAGATTCGTACGAAATACACGAATTAACTTTAAATTGACGCGAAGAAAGCGATTTAACTTCAATATCATGCGATATACACGATTTGGCTTCAAATTTGTGCGAAATAGCGATCTTAAAGAAACGAATTTGCTTCAAATTCATGCGAAATGAACAATTTAGCTTCAGATTCGTACGAAATACACGAATTAGCTTTGAATTCACGCGAAAAAAGCGATTTAACTTTCAATATCATGCGATATACACGATTTGGCTTCAAATTTGTGCGAAATAGCGATTTTAAAGAAACGAATTTGCTTCAAATTCATGCGAAATGAACAATTAGCTTCAGATTAGTAAAGAAATACACGAATTAGCTTTAAATTCAAGCGAAACAAACGATTTAACTTCAATATCATGCGATATACACGATTTGGCTTCAAATTTGTGCGAAATAGCGATTTTAAAGAAACGAATTTGCTTCAAATTCATGCGAAATGAACAATTTAGATTCAGATTCGTACGAAATACACGAATTAGCTTTGAATTCACGCGATAAAAGCGATTTAACTTCAATATCATGCGGTATACACGATTTGGCTTCAAATTCGTGCGAAATAGCGATTTTAAAAAAACGAATTTGCTTCAAATTCATGCGAAATGAACAATTTAGCTTCAGATTCGTACGAAATACACGAATTAGCTTTAAATTCAAGCGAAACAAACGATTTAACTTCAATATCATGCGATATACACGATTTGGCTTCAAATTCGTGCGAAATAGAGATTTTAAACAAACGAATTTGCTTCAAATTCATGCGGAATGAACAATTTAGCGTTAAGATTCGTACGAAATACACGAATTAGCTTTAAATTCACGCGAAACAAACGATTTAACTTCAATATCTTGCGATATACACGACTTGGCTTCAAATTTGTGCGAAATAGCGATTTTAAAGAAACGATTTTGCTTCAAATTCATGCGAAATGAACAATTAGCTTCAGATTAGTACGAAATACACGAATTAGCTTTGAATTCACGCGAAAAAAGCGATTTAACTTTCAATATCATGCGATATACACGATTTGGCTTCAAATTCGTGCGAAATAGCGATTTTAAACAAACGAATTTGCTTCAAATTCATGCGAAATGAACAATTTAGCTTCAGATTCATGCGAAATACTCGAATTAGCTTTAAATTCAAGCGAAACAAACGATTTAACTTCAATATCATGCGATATACACGATTTGGCTTCAAATTCGTGCGAAATAGCGATTTTAAAGAAACGAATTTGCTTCAAATTCATGCGAAATGAACAATTAGCTTCAGATTCGTACGAAATACACGAATTAGCTTTGAATTCACGCGAAAAAAGCGATTTAACTTTCAATATCATGCGATATACACGATTTGCCTTCAAATTCGTGCGAAATAGCGATTTTAAACAAACGAATTTGCTTCAAATTCATGCGAAATGAACAATTTAGCTTCAGATTCGTACGAAATACACGAATTAACTTTAAATTGACGCGAAGAAAGCGATTTAACTTCAATATCATGCGATATTGTCACGTCCCGCGACTAAAGCGTTATTGTAAAGTCGGGTCGCAATTTGACATCATTTGAGCACTCGGCCCTTCAATTTAAAAATCCGAAAATGATCACTAAACTAAAGGGAATGAAAACAAAAATGTCAAAAACGTAACATTTCCCGAATATACCATACCGCTTTTAAAATAGAACTGTAAAACTCACCACGAACGAGAATCACAGCTCGCCGAATAAAAACTCAAACGAAGAAACACTCGTAGACACGGAAAATCAAATACTAATAATGAACGAACTGTGATTGCACTCGCGACTGGTCTTAGCCAATACAATCGTACCGCACTGTCTAGAAGCTAAGACTCAACTGACGCGACGGGCCAGCAAACGTGGCCATCCCCGCCAGCGAGTGTCCCCACTGAGTCGTTGTGGCGATGGCAATACTCTGGTGGGAAACGCGAAGCAGAAGTTGGCACATGGACCGTACGTGACTGCGATAAGGACCGGCTCGCCAGCGGATGCAGATAGGAAAGGTATGCCGCGAGACAGGCCGCGAAGATTCGGTCCCATGCAGCGTACGTGTCTGCGATAAGGACCGGCGCGCCAGCGGATGCAGATAGGAAAAGTATGCCGCGAGACAGGCCGCGAAGACTCGGTCCCATGCAGCGGACGTGACTGCGATAACAGTCGGCACACCTGCAAAATCAAGATGGGAATGGAATGCAGCGAGACCGGCCGCGAAGACCCAGTCGCACGAGAACCCCCACCTGTCTGACCACTGCTTGCGTCCTATAAAAACACAGGCGAGGTCCGCAGAAGTCAGTCGACCAAACACAGTCAATCAAAGAGTTAATCGTGAAGCAGAAGTCAAAGAGTTCGTTTCCACACAAAATCTTAAAATTAATTATCAACGTTGAATAATATACATTAAGGTAACTTATATAAATATTGTAAAACTCAGTGCATGGTTTATTGTTCTAACGCCGACTTTATATTATTGAATTGGTTTTTGGAAATTAGTTCAAGCTGTATTCGGACGTTTCTCAATTTTACTAAATATCAATCAAGTGTGATTCTTATCATTATTTACCTCTCTGGACTGGCACTCAGCGTCCAACTGACGCTAATACGAGGCACTTAGTCTGCGACCAGCGACGCTTACACGTGCCGAATTAGCTGCGTCCAAGCGACGCTTACACGTGCCAAATTAGCTGCTTCCAAGCGACGCTTACACGTGCCGAATTAGCTGCGTCCAAGTGACGCTGACACGTGCCCAATTAGCTGCGTCCAAGTGACGCTTACACTTGCCGACCTAGCTGCGTCCAAGTGACGCTTAAGGTTATTAATACTAAGAGGATAATAATAATAAGAATCCAAATATATATATACATATATATTCATAATGAATCTAAAATTTAATCTATAGATGAATGGTTCGAACAAGCTTACACGAAATAAACGTCGAGGGGGGCGTAAAACCAGATTCTTTCGACGACTCCGCGCGCTAAAACGGGAGTTCAGCGTAAAATTCGAGCAAAGGCTCCGAGATATAGGGAGAGAACTGGCCGAAGAATCCTTAAAGCCGGATCCGTTCCCGGACTCTCCTCCGTCTGTGGAGGTATACGATCCGGTAACGGATGAGGACCGGGCTAACAACGACGAAATAGAGAGCTTGTTCGCCGACGAAAATTTACGAGACCCCGATTGGGACCCGGAATATTTTAATATAAATTTGTTAAATATCTAAACAGCCGTTTTAATAAACCTATACACTAGTATCTTGGAGGAGTGGTCAAACAATTTATTTACCTTCAATTTCCCGAACTGCAACCGGTGTATGCAGGTAGGTTCGAAACTGCGAACAATCCATTTAATCATTCATTCTATACCGACGATCGTAACACTGTATCACTTATATCGCTAGTATCTGAAGCTAAATCATTTGTTTCGCATGGATATGAAGCTAAATCTTCTACATCGAATTGATATGCAGCTGAATCATGTGTTTCGCTTGGATTTGAAGCTAACTCGTTTGTTTCGTCTGCTTTTGAAGCTATATCACTCATATCGCAAGTATGTGAAGCTAAATCATTTGTGTCCCACGGATTTGAAGCTAAACCTTCTACATCGCATTGATTTGAAGCTAAAATATGTGCTTCACTTGGATTTGAAGCTAAACCTTCTATATAGTATTGATTAGAAGATTAATCATGTGTTTTGCATGGATTTGATGCTAACGCGTTTGATTCCCCTGGATTTGAAGCTATATCACTTATATCGCAAATATCTGAAGCTAATACATTTGCGTCGCATGGATTGGAAGCTAAACCTTCTACATCGCATTGATTTGAAGCTAAATCATGTGTTTTGCATGGATTTGAAGCTAACTCGTTCGTTTCGTCTGCATTTGAAGCTTTATCACTTATATCGCAACTATCTGATGTTAAAACATTTGTTTCGCGTTGATTTTAAGCTAAACCTTCTACATCGCATTGATTTGCAGCTAAATCAAGTGTTTGGCATAGATTTGGAGCTAACGCGATTGTTTCGCACACAGTTGAAGCTATATCACCTATATCCCAATTGTTTGAAGCTCAATCATTTGCGTCGCATGGATTTTAAGATAAACTTTCAAAATCGCATTGATTTGAAGTTATATCATGTGTTTCACTTGGATATTAAGCTAACACGTTTGTGTCGCCTGCATTTGAAGCTATATCACTTATATCGCTAGTATCTGAAACTAAATCATTTGTGTCGCTTGGATTTGAAGCTAAACATTCTACATCGCATTGATTTGAAGCTAAAACTTCTACATCGCATTGAGTTGAATCAAAACCTTCTACATCGCATTGATTTGAAGCTAAACCTTCTACATCGCATTGATTTGTAGCTAGGTCATGTGTATCGCACGGATTTTGAAGCTAACTCGTTTGATTCGTCTGCATTTAAAGCTATATCACTTGTATCGCACATATCTGAAGCCAAATCATTTGTGTCCCATAGCTTTGAAGCTAAACCTTCTACATCGAATTGATTTGCAGCTAAATCATGTGTTCAGCCAAGGATTCGAAGCTAAATCATTTGTTTCGCACGAATTTGAAGCTAATCAATGTGTTTCGCATGAATTTTAAGCTAAATCATGTGTTTCTCGTGGAATTGAAGCTAAACCTTTTACGTCGCATTGATATGCAGGTAAATCATGTGTTTCGCACGGATTTCGAAGCTAACTCGTTTGATTCGGCTGCATGTGAAGCTATATCACGTATGTCGCAAGTATCTGAACCTAAATCATTTGTTTTTCATGGATTTGAAGCTAAGCCTTCTACCTCGCATTGACTTGAAGCTAAATCATGTGTATCGCATGGATTTTGAAGCTAACTCGTTTGATTCGTCTGCATTTGAATCTTTATCACTTATATCACTAGTGTTTGAAGATCAATCTTTTGCTTCGCATGGATTTGAAGCTAATCTTTCTACCTCGCATTCATTTGAAGCTAAATCATGTGTTTCGCTTGGATATTAAGCTAACTCGTTTGTTTCGTCTGCATTTGAAGCTATATCACTTATATCGCTAGCATCTGAAGCTAAATCACGTGCTTCACATGTCGTTGAAGCTAAAACTTCTACATCGCATTGATTTGCAGCTAAATCACTTGTTTCGCATGGATTTGAAGCTCCACCTTCTACATCGCATTGATTTGAAGCTAAATCATGTGTTTCGCATGGATTTGAAGCTAACTCGTTTGTTTCGTATGCATTTGAACCTATATCACATATATCGCAAGTATGTGAAGCTAAATCATTTGTGTCGCTTGGATTTGAAGCTAAACCTTTTATATTAGCATTGATTTGAAGCTAAACCTTCTACATCGCATTGATTCGAAGCTAAACCTTCTACATCGCATTGATTTGAATCTAATCCTTCTACATCGCATTGATTTGAAGCTAAACCTTCTACATCGCATTGATTTGAAACTAAATCATGAGTGTCGCATGGAGTTGAAGCTAACTCGTTTGTTTCGTATGCATTTGAACCTATATCACATATATCGCAAGTATGTGAAGCTAAATCATTTGTGTCGCTTGGATTTGAAGCTAAACCTTCTATATCGCATTGATTTGAAGCTAAACCTTCTACATCGCATTGATTTGCAGCAAAATCATGTGTTTCGCATGGATTTGGAGCTAAATCATGTATTTCGCTTGGATTTGAAGCTAAACCTTCTACATCGCATTGATTTGAAGCTAAATCATGTGCTTCGCTTAGATTTGAAGCTAACTCGTTTGATTCGGCTGCATGTGAAACTATATCACTTATGTCGCAAGTATCTGAACCTAAATCATTTGTTTTTCATGGATTTGAAGC
This sequence comes from Megalopta genalis, assembly GCF_051020955.1. NCBI lineage: Eukaryota > Metazoa > Arthropoda > Insecta > Hymenoptera > Halictidae > Megalopta > Megalopta genalis. The sequence continues at coordinate 13,948 of NW_027476626.1, forward strand.
TAAGTCTTCTACCTCGCATTGATTTGAAGGAAAATCATGTGTATCGCATGGATTTTGAAGCTAACTCGTTTGTTTCGTGTGCATTTGAAGCTATATCATTTGTATCGCACATATCTGAAGCCAAATCATTTGTGTCCCATAACTTGAAGCTAAACCTTCTACATCGAATTGATTTGAAGCTAAACCTTCTAAATCGCATTGCCTTGAAGCAAAATCATGTGTTTCGCATGGATTTGAAGATAAGCCTTCTACTTCGCATTGATTTGAAGCTAAATCATGTGTTTGGCATGGATTTCAAGCTAGCTCGATTGTTTCGTCTGCATTTGAAGCTATATCACTTATATCCCAAGTGTTTGAAGCTAAATCACTTGTTTCGCATGGATTTGAAGCTACACCTTCTACATCGCATTGATTTGAAGCTAAATCATGTGTTTCGCATGGATTTGAATCTAACTCGTTTGTTTCGTATGCATTTGAACCTATATCACATATATCGCAAGTATGTGAAGCTAAATCATTTGTGTCGCTTGGATTTGAAGCTAAACCTTCTATATCGCATTGATTTGAAGCTAAACCTTCTACATCGCATTGATTTGCAGCAAAATCATGTGTTTCGCATGGATTTGGAGCTAAATCATGTATTTCGCTTGGATTTGAAGCTAAACCTTCTACATCGCATTGATTTGAAGCTAAATCATGTGCTTCGGTTAGATTTGAAGCTAACTCGTTTGATTCGGCTGCATGTGAAACTATATCACTTATGTCGCAAGTATCTGAACCTAAATCATTTGTTTTTCATGGATTTGAAGCTAAGCCTTCTACCTCGCATTGATTTGAAGGAAAATCATGTGTATCGCATGGATTTTGAAGCTAACTCGTTTGATTCGTGTGCATTTGAATCTTTATCACTTATATCACAATTTTTTGAAGATCAATCATTTGCTTCGCATGGATTTGAAGCTAATCCTTCTACATCGCATTGATTTGAAGCTAAATCATGTGTTTCGCTTGGATATTAAGCTAACTCGTTTGTTTCGTCTGCATTTGAAGCTATATCACTTATATCGCTAGTATCTGAAGCTAAATCACGTGTTACGCATTGATTTGAAGCTAAATCATGTGTTTCGCATGGATTTCAAGCTAGCTCGATTGTTTCGTCTGCATTTGAAGCTATAACACTTATATCCCAAGCGTTTGAAGCTAAATCATTTGTTTCGCATGGATTTGATGCTAAACCTTCTACATCACATTGATTTGCAGCTAAATCATGTGTTTCGCATGGATTTGAAGCTAACTCGTTTGTTTCGCATGCATTTGAACCTATATCACTTATATCGCAAGTATTTGAAGATAAATCATTGGTTTCGCATGGATTTGAAGCTAAATCATGTGTTTCGCTTGGATATTAAGCTAACTCGTTTGTTTCGTATGCATTTGAACCTATATCACTTATATCGCAAGTATCTGAAGATAAATCATTGGTTTCGCATGGATTTGAAGCTAAACCTTCTACATCGCATTGATTTGAAGCTAAATCATGTGTTTCGCTTGGATATTAAGTTAACTCGTTTGTTTCGTCTGCATTTGAAGCTATATCAATTATATCGCAAGTGTCTGATGATAAATCATTGGTTTCGCATGGATTTGAAGCTAAACCTTCTACATCGCATTGATTTGCAGCTAAATCATGTGTTTCGCATGGATTTGAGGCTAACTCGTTTGTATCGTCTGCATTTGAAGCTATATCACTTATTCCCAAGTGTTTGAAGCTAAATCATTTATTTCGCATGGATTTGAATCTAAACCTTCTAAATCGCATTGATTTGCAGATAAATAATGTGTTTCGCTTGGATATGAATCTAACTCTTTTGAATCGTCTGCATCTGAGGCTATTTCACTTATATCGCAAGTATCCGAACCTAAATCATTTGTTTCGCATGAATTTGAAGCTAAACCTTCTACATCGCATTGATTTGAAGCTTAATCATGTGTTTTGCATGGATTTGAAGCTAACTCGTTTGATTCGTCTCCATTTGAAGCTATGTCACTTATATCCCAACGGTTTGAAGCTAAATCATTTGTTTCGCATGGATTAGAAGCTAAACCTTCTACATCGCACTGATTTGAAGCTTAATCATGTGTATTGCATGGATTTGAAGCTAACTCGATTGTTACGTATGCATTTGAAGCTATGTCACATATTTCGCAAGTATCTGAATGTACGTCATTGGTTTCGAATGGATTTGAAGCTAAACCTTCTACGTAGCATTGATTTGAAGCTTAATCATATCTTTTGATGGATTTGAAGCTAACTCGTTTGTTTCGTCTGCATTTGAAGCTATATCACTTATATCGCAAGTATCTGAAGCGAACTCATTTGTTTCGCATGCATTTGTAGCTGAATAAGGTATAACACAAGTATTTGTAGCTAAACCATTTGTTTCGCATGGGTGTGAAGCTAACTCGTTTGTTTCGTGTGCATTTGAAGCTATATCATTTGTATCGCACATATCTGAAGCCAAATCATTTGTGTCCCATAAATTGAAGCTAAACCTTCTACATCGAATTGATTTGAAGCTAAACCTTCTAAATCGCATTGCCTTGAAGCAAAATCATGTGTTTCGCATGGATTTGAAGATAAGCCTTCTACTTCGCATTGATTTGAAGCTAAATCATGTGTTTCGCATGGATTTGAAGCTAACTCGTTTGTTTCGTATGCATTTGAACCTATATCACATATATCGCAAGTATGTGAAGCTAAATCATTTGTGTCGCTTGGATTTGAAGCTAAACCTTTTATATTAGCATTGATTTGAAGCTAAACCTTCTACATCGCATTGATTCGAAGCTAAACCTTCTACATCGCATTGATTTGAAACTAAATCAAGTGTTTCGCATGGATTTGAAGCTAACTCGTTAGTTTCGTCTGTATTTGAAGCTATATCTAATATCGCAAGTATCTGAAGCTAAATCATTTGTGTCGCATGGATTAGAAGCGAAACCTTCTATATCGCATTGATTTGAAGCTAAATCATTTGTTTCACTTGGGTTTGAAGCTAACTCGTTTGTTTCGTTTGCATTTGAAGCTATATCAATTATATCCCAAGTGTTTGAAGCTAAATCATTTGTTTCGCATGGATTTGAATCTAAACCTTCTACAACGCATTGATTTAAGGCAAAATCATGTGTTTCGCTTGGATATAAAGTTAACACGTTTTTTTCGTCTGCATTTGAAGCTATATCTCTTATATCGCAAATATCTGAAACTAAATGATTTGTGTCGCATGGATTTGAAGCAAAACCTTCTATATCGCATTGATTTGTAGCTAAATCATTTGTTTCACTTGGATTAGAAGCTAAACCTTCTAAATCGCATTGATTAGTAGCTAAATCATGTTATTTGCTTAGATTTGAAGCCTAACCTTCTACATCGCATCGATTTGAAGCTAAATCATGTGCTTCGCTTAGATTTGTAGCTAACTCGTTTGTTTCGGCTGCTTTTGAAACTATACCAATTATGTCGCAAGTATGTGAACCTAAATCATTTGTTTCTCATGGATTTGAAGCTAAACCTTCTACATCGCATTGATTTAAGGCAAAATCATGTGTTTCGCTTGGATATAAAGCTAACTCGTTTGTTTCGTCTGCAGTTGAAGCTAAATCATTTGTTTCGCATGGATTCGAAGCTAAACCTTCTACATCGCAATGATTTGAAACTAAATCATGTGTTTCGCATGGATTTGAAGCTAACTCGTTAGTTTCGTCTTTATTTGAAGCTATATGTCTTATTTCGCAAGTACGTGAAGCTAAATCATTTGTGTCGCATGGATTTGAAGCGAAACCTTCTATATCGCATTGATTTGAAGCTAACTCGTTTCTTTCTCCTGCATCTGAAGCTATATCACTTATATCGCTTGTATCTGATGCTAAATCATTTGTGTCGCATGGATTTGAAGCTAAACCTTATACATCGCATTGATTTGAAGCTTAATCATGTGTTCCGCATGGATTTGAAGTTAACTCGATTGTTTCGTCTTCATTTGAAGCTATATCACTTATATCCCAAGTGTTTGAAGCTAAATCATTTGTTTCGCATGGATTTGAAGCTAAACCTTCTACATCGCAATGATTTAAGGCAAAATCATGTGCTTCGCTTGGATATAAAGCTAACTCGGTGTTTCGTCTGCATTTGAATCTATATCACTTATATCCCAAGTATTTGAAGCTAAATCATTTGTTCCGCATGGATTTGAAGTTAAGCATTCTGCTTCGCATTGATTTGAGGCAAAATCATTTGTTTCGCATGGATTTGCAGCTAACTCGTTTGTTTCGTCTGCATTTGAAGATATATCACTTATATCGCAAGTATCTGATGCAAAATCATTTGTATTGCATGGATTTGAAACTAAACCTTCTACATCGCATTGATTTGCGGCTAAATCATGTGTTTCGCATGGATTTGAAGATAACTCGTTTGTTTCGTCTGGATTTGAAGCAATATCACTTATATCCCAACCGTTTGAAGCTAAATCATTTGTTTCGCATGGATGTGAAGCTAAACCTTCTACATCGCATTGATTTGTAACTAAATAATGTGTTTTGCTTCGATTTGAAGCTAAACCTTCTACATCGCATTGATTTGTAACTAAATAATGTGTTTTGCTTCGATTTGAAGCTAAATCTTCTACATCGCATTGATTAGAAGCTAAATCATGTTATTCGCTTAGATTTGAAGCCTAACATCGCATCGATTTGAAGCTAAATCATGTGCTTCGCTTAGATTTGTAGCTAACTCGTTTGTTTCGGCTGCTTTTAAAACTATACCAATTATGTCGCAAGTATGTGAACCTAAATCATTTGTTTCTCATGGATTTGACGCTAAACCTTCTACATCGCATTGATTTAAGGCAAAATCATGTGTTTCGCTTGGATATAAAGCTAACTCTTTTGTTTCGTCTGCATTTGAAGCTAAATCATTTGTTTCGCATGGATTCGAAACTAAACCTTCTACATCGCAATGATTTGAAGCTAAACCATGTGTTTCGCTTGGATATGAAGCTAACACGTTTGCTTCGTCTTCATTTGAAGCTATATCACTTATATCACAAGTATCTGAAGCGATAGAATTTGTATCGCATGGATTTGAAGCTAAACCATCTACATCGCATTGATTTGAAGCTTAATCATGTGTTCCGCATGGATTTGAAGCTAACTCGTTTGTTTCGTCTGCATTTGAAGCAATATCACTTATATCACAAGTATCTGAAGCTATAGAATTTGTGTCGCATGGATTTGAAGCAAAAGCTTCTATATCGCATTGATTTGAAGCTAAATCATTTGTTTCACTTGGATTAGAAGCTAAACCTTCTAAATCGCATTGATTAGAAGCTATATCATGTTATTCGCTTAGATTTGATGCCTAACCTTCTACATCGCATCGATTTGAAGCTAAATCATGTGATTCGCTAAGATTTGTAGCTAACTCGTTTGTTTCGGCTGCTTTTGAAACTATACCAATTATGTCGCATGTATGTGAACCTAAATCATTTGTTTCTCATGGATTTGAAGCTAAACCTTCTACATCGCATTGATTTAAGGTAAAATCATGTGTTTCGCTTGGATATGAAGCTAACTCGTTTGCGTCGTCTTGATTTGAAGCTATATCACTTATATCACAAGTATCTGAAGCTATAGAATTTGTTTCGCATGGATTTGAAGCTAAACAATCTACATCGCATTGATTTAAAGCTAAATCATGTGTTTCGCTTGGATATGAAGCTAACTCGTTTGTTTCGCATGCTGTTGAAGCTATATCACCTATATCCCAAGAGTTTGAAGCTCAATCATTTGCTTCGCATTGATTTGCAGCTAATCCTTCTACATCGCATTGATTTGAAACTAAATCAAGTGTTCCGCATGGATTTGAAGCTAACTCGTTAGTTTTGTCTGTATTTTAAGCTATATCTCTTGTATCGCAAGTACGTGAAGCTAAATCATTTGTGTCGCATGGATTTGAAGCGAAACCTTCCATATCGCATTGATTTGAAGCTAACTCGTTTGTTTCTCCTGCATCTGAAGCTATATCACTTATATCGCTTGTATCTGATGCTAAATCATTTGTGTCGCATGGATTTGAATATAAACATTCTACATAGCATTGATTAGTAGCTTAATCACGTGTTTTGCATGGTTTTGAAGCAAACTGGTTTCTTTCTCCTGCATTTGAAGCTATATCACTTACATCGCAATTATCCGAAGCTAAATCATTTGTTCCGCACGGATTTGAAGCTAAACCTTCTACTTCGCATTGATTTGAAGCTAAATCATGCGTTTCGCATGGATTTGAAGCTAACTCGTTTGTTTCGTCTGCATTTGAAGCAATATCACTTATATCACAAGTATCTGAAGCTATAGAATTTGTGTTACATGGATTTGAAGCTAAACCTTATACATCGCATTGATTTGAAGCTTAATCATGTGTTCCGCATGGATTTGAAGTTAACTCGATTGTTTCGTCTTCATTTGAAGCTATATCACTTATATCCCAAGTGTTTGAAGCTAAATCATTTGTTTCGTATGGATTTGAAGCTAAACCTTCTACATCGCAATGATTTAAGGCAAAATCATGTGTTTCGCTTGGATATAAAGCTAACTCGGTGTTTCGTCTGCATTTGAATCTATATCACTTATATCCCAAGTGTTTGAAGCTATATCATTTGTTTCGCGTGGATGTGAAGCTAAACCTTCTACATCGCATTGATTAGAAGCTATATCATGTTATTCATTTAGATTTGATGCCTAACCTTCTTCATCGCATCGATTTGAAGCTAAATCATGTGCTTCGCTAAGATTTGTAGCTAACTCGTTTGTTTCGGCTGCTTTTGAAACTATACCAATTATGTCGCATGTATGTGAACCAAATCATTTGTTTCTCATGGATTTGAAGCTAAACCTACTACATCGCATTGATTTAAGGCAAAATCATGTGTTTCGCTTGGATATAAATCTAACTCGTTTGTTTCGTCTGCATTTGAAGCTAAATCATTTGTTTCGCATGGATTCGAAGCTAAACCTTCTACATCGCAATGATTTGAAGCTAAACCATGTGTTTCGCTTGGATATGAAGCTAACTCGTTTGCTTCGTCTTCATTCGAAGCTATATCACTTATATCACAAGTATCTGAAGCTATAGAATTTGTTTCGCATGGATTTAAAGCTAAACCATCTACATCGCATTGATTTAAAGCTAAATCATGTGTTTCGCTTGGATATGAAGCTAACTCGTTTGTTTCGCATGCTGTTGAAGCTATATCACCTATATCCCAAGAGTTTGAAGCTCAATCATTTGCTTCGCATTGATTTGCAGCTAATCCTTCTACATCGCATTGATTTGAAACTAAATCAAGTGTTTCGCATGGATTTGAAGCTAACTCGTTAGTTTCGTCTGTATTTGAAGCTATATCTAATATCTCAAGTATCTGAAGCTAAATCATTTGTGTCGCATGGATTAGAAGCGAAACCTTCTATATCGCTTTGATTTGAAGCTAAATCATTTGTTTCACTTGGGTTTGAAGCTAACTCGTTTGTTTCGTTTGCATTTGAAGCTATATCAATTATATCCCAAGTGTTTGAAGCTAAATCATTTGTTTCGCATGGATTTGAATCTAAACCTTCTACAACGCATTGATTTAAGGCAAAATCATGTGTTTCGCTTGGATATAAAGTTAACACGTTTTCTTCGTCTGCATTTGAAGCTATATCTCTTATATCGCAAATATCTGAATCTAAATGATTTGTGTCGCATGGATTTGAAGCAAAACCTTCTATATCGCATTGATTTGAAGCTAAATCATTTGTTTCACTTGGATTAGAAGCTAAACCTTCTAAATCGCATTGATTAGAAGCTAAATCATGTTATTTGCTTAGATTTGAAGCCTAACCTTCTACATCGCATCGATTTGAAGCTAAATCATGTGCTTCGCTTAGATTTGTAGCTAACTCGTTTGTTTCGGCTGCTTTTGAAACTATACCAATTATGTCGCAAGTATGTGAACCTAAATTATTTGTTTCTCATGGATTTGAAGCTAAACCTTCTACATCGCATTGATTTAAGGCAAAATCATGTGTTTCGCTTGGATATAAAGCTAACTCGTTTGTTTCGTCTGCAGTTGAAGCTAAATCATTTGTTTCGCATGGATTCGAAGCTAAACCTTCTACATCGCAATGATTTGAAACTAAATCATGTGTTTCGCATGGATTTGAAGCTAACTCGTTAGTTTCGTCTTTATTTGAAGCTATATGTCTTATATCGCAAGTACGTGAAGCTAAATCATTTGTGTCGCATGGATTTGAAGCGAAACCTTCTATATCGCATTGATTTGAAGCTAACTCGTTTCTTTCTCCTGCATCTGAAGCTATATCACTTATATCACAAGTATCTGAAGCGATAGAATTTGTATCGCATGGATTTGAAGCTAAACCATCTACATCGCATTGATTTGAAGCTTAATCATGTGTTCCGCATGGATTTGAAGCTAACTCGTTTGTTTCGTCTGCATTTGAAGCAATATCACTTATATCACAAGTATCTGAAGCTATAGAATTTGTGTCGCATGGATTTGAAGCAAAACCTTCTATATAGCATTGATTTGAAGCTAAATCATTTGTTTCACTTGGATTAGAAGCTAAACCTTCTAAATCGCATTGATTAGAAGCTATATCATGTTATTCGCTTAGATTTGAAGCCTAACCTTCTACATCGCATCGATTTGAAGCTAAATCATGTGCTTCGCTAAGATTTGTAGCTAACTCGTTTGTTTCGGCTGCTTTTGAAACTATACCAGTTATGTCGCAAGTATGTCAACCTAAATCATTTGTTTCTCATGGATTTGAAGCTAAACCTTCTACATCGCATTGATTTAAGGTAAAATCATGTGTTTCGCTTGGATATGAAGCTAACTCGTTTGTTTCGTCTGCATTTGAAGCTAAATCATTTGTTTCGCATGGATTCGAAGCTAAACCTTCTATATCGCATTGATTTGAAGCTAAATCATTTGTTTCACTTGGATTAGAAGCTAAACCTTCTAAATCGCATTGAGTAGAAGCTAAATCATGTTATTTGCTTAGATTTGAAGCCTAACCTTCTACATCGCATCGATTTGAAGCTAAATCATGTGCTTCGCTTAGATTTGTAGCTAACTCGTTTGTTTCGGCTGCTTTTGAAACTATACCAATTATGTCGCAAGTATGTGAACCTAAATCATTTGTTTCTCATGGATTTGAAGCTAAACCTTCTACATCGCATTGATTTAAGGCAAAATCATGTGTTTCGCTTGGATATGAAGCTAACTCGTTTGTTTCGTCTGCATTTGAAGCTAAATCATTTGTTTCGCATGGATTCGAAGCTAAACCTTCTACATCGCATTGATTTGAAGCTAAATCATGAGTTTCGCATGGATTAGAAGCTAACACGTTTGTTTCGCCTGCATTTGAAGCTATATCATTTATATCGCAAGTATTTGAAGCTAAATCATTTGTGTTCCACGGATTTGAAGCTAATCCTTCTACTTCGCATTGATTTGAAGCTAAATCAAGTTTATCGCATGGATTTTGAATCTAACTCGTATGATCGTCTGCATTTGATGCCATATCACTTATATCGCAAGTGTTTGAAGCTAAATCATTTTTTAAGCATGGATTTGAAGGTAAACCTTCTACATCGCATTGATTTGAAGCTAAATCATGAGTTTCGCATGGATTAGAAGCTAACACGTTTGTTTCGCCTGCATTTGAAGCTATATCATTTATATCGCAAGTATTTGAAGCTAAATCATTTGTGTTGCATGGATTTGAAGCTCATCCTTCTACTTCGCATTGATTTGAAGCTAAATCAAGTTTATCGCATGGATTTTGAAGCTAACTCGTTTGATCGTCTGCATTTGATGCCATATCACTTATATCCCAAGTGTTTGAAGCTAAATCATTTGTTAAGCATGGATTTGAAGGTAAACCTTTTACATCGCATTGATTTGAAGCTAAATCATGTGTTTCGCGTAGATATGAAGCTAACTCGTTTGCTTCGTCTGAATTTGTAGCCGTATCATTTATACCGCAAGTATCTGAACCTAAATCATTTGTTTCCCATGGATTTGATGCTAAGCCTTCTACTTCGCATTGATTTGAAGCTAAATCAAGTTTATCGCATGGATTTTGAAGCTAACTGGTTTGATCGTCTGCATTTCAAGCTATATCACTTATATCCCAAGTGTTTGAAGCTCTATCATTTGTTGGGCATGGATTTGATGGTGAACCTTCTACATCGCATTGATTTGAAGCTAAATCATGAGATTCGCATGGATTAGATGCTAACTCGTTTTTTTCGCCTGCATTTGAAGCTATTTCATTTATGTCGCAAGTATTTGAAGCTAAATCATTTGTGTTGCATGGATTTGAAGCTCATCCTTCTACTTCGCATTGATTTGAAGCTAAATCAAGTTTATCGCATGGATTTTGAAGCTAACTCGTTTGATCGTCTGCATTTGAAGCTATATCACTTATATCCCAAGTGTTTGAAGCTATATTATTTGTTAAGCATGGATTTGAAGGTAAACCTCCTACATCGCATTGATTTGAAGCTAAATCATGAGTTTCGCATGGATTAGAAGCTAACACGTTTGTTTCGCCTGCATTTGAAGCTATATCATTTATATCGCAAGTATTTGAAGCGAAATCATTTGTTAAGCATGGATTTGAAGGTAAACCTTCTACATCGCATTGATTTGAAGCTAAATCATGAGTTTCGCATGGATTAGAAGCTAACTCGTTTGTTTCGCCTGCATTTGAAGCTATATCATTTATATCGCAAGTATTTGAAGCTAAATCATTTGTGTTCCACGGATTTGAAGCTAATCCTTCTACTTCGCATTGATTTGAAGCTAAATCAAGTTTATCGCATGGATTTTGAATCTAACTCGTATGATCGTCTGCATTTGATGCCATATCACTTATATCGCAAGTGTTTGAAGCTAAATCATTTTTTAAGCATGGATTTGAAGGTAAACCTTCTACATCGCATTGATTTGAAGCTAAATCATGAGTTTCGCATGGATTAGAAGCTAACACGTTTGTTTCGCCTGCATTTGAAGCTATATCATTTATATCGCAAGTATTTGAAGCTAAATCATTTGCTAAGCATGGATTTGAAGGTAAACCTTCTACATCGCAGTGATTTGAAGCTAAATCATGTGTTTCGCATACATATCAAGCTAACTCGTTTGTTTCGTCTGCATTTGAAGCTGTATCATTTATACCGCAAGTATCTGAACCTAAATCATTTGTTTCGCATGGATTTGAAGCTAAGCCTTCTACTTCGCATTGATTTGAAGCTAAATCAAGTTTATCGCATGGATTTTGAATCTAACTCGTTTGATCGTCTGCATTTGATGCCATATCACTTATATCCCAAGTGTTTGAAGCTAAATCATTTGTTAAGCATGGATTTGAAGGTAAACCCTCTACATCGCATTAATTTGAAGCTAAATCATGAGTTTCGCATGGATTAGAAGCTAACACGTATGTTTCGCCTGCATTTGAAGCTATATCGTTTATATCGCAAGTATTTGAAGCTAAATCATTTGTTAAGCATGGATTTGAAGGTAAACCTTCTACATCGCATTGATTTGAAGCTAAATCATGTGTTTCGCATGGATTTGAAGCTAATTCGTTTGTTTCGTCTGCATTTGAAGCTATATCACTTAGATCGCATGTATCTGAAGCTATATCATTTGTATCGCATGAATTTGAAGCTAAACCTTCTATATCGCATTGATTTGAAGATAAATCAAGTGTTTCGCGTGGATTTGAAGCTAAACCTTCTACATCGCATTAATTTGAAGCTAAATCATGTGTTTCGCTTGGATTTGAAGCTATCTCGTTTGATTCGTCTGCATTTGAAGCTGTATCACTTATATCGCAAGTATCTGAAGCTAAATCATTTGTGTCTCATGGATTTGAAGCTAAAATTTCTACATAGCATTGATTTGAAGCTAACTCGTTTGTTTCGGCTGCATTTAAAGCTATGTCTCTTATATCGCAAGTATCTGAAGCTATATCATTTGTGTCGCATGGATTTGAAGCTAAACCTTCTATATCGCATTGATTTGATGCAGAATCATCTGTTTTGCATGGATGTGAAGCCAACTCGTTTGTTTCACCTGCATTTGAAGCTATATCACTTGTATCGCAAGTATCTGAAGCTAAATCATCTGTATCGCATGGATTTGAAGCTAATCCTTCTACTTCGAATTGATTTGAAGCTAAATCATGCGTTTCGCTTGGATATGAAGCTATCTCGTTTGTTTCATCTGCATTTGAAGCTATATCACTTATATCGCAAGTGTCTGAAGCTTATTCATTTGTGTGGCATGGGTTTTAAGCTACACCTTATACATAGCATTGATTTGAAGCATAATCATGTGTTTTGCATGGATTTGAAGATAACTTGATTGTTTCTCATGCATTTGAAGCTGTATCACTTATATCGCAACTATCTGATGTTAAATCATTTGTTTGGCATGTATTTGAAGCAAAACCTTCAACATCGCATTGATTTGCAGCTAAATCATGTGTTTCGCATGGATTTTAAGCTAACTCGTTTGTTTCGTATGCATTTGAAGCTATATCACTTATATCCCAAGCGATTGTAGCTAAATCATTTGTTTCGCATGGATTTGAAGATAAACCTTCTACATCGCATTGATTTAAAGCTAAATCATGTGTTTCGCTTGGATATGAAGCTAACTTGTTATTTCGTCTGCACTTGAAGCTATATCACTTATATCGCAAGTATCTGAAGCTTATTCATTTGTGTCGCATGGATTTGAAGCTAAACCTTCTACATAGCATTGATTTTAAGCACAATCATGTTTTTCGCATGGATTTGAAGCTAACTCGTTTGTTTCTCCTGCATTTGAAACTATATCACTTATATCGCATGTATCTGACGCTAAATCATTTGTATCGCACAGATTTGAAGCTAATCCTTCTACTTCGAATTGATTTGAAGCTAAATCATGTGCTTCGCATGGATTTGAAGCTAACTCGTTTGTTTCGTCTGCATTTGAAGCTGTATCACTTATATCGCAAGTATCTGAAGCTAAATCATTTGTGTCTCATGGATTTGAAGCTAAAATTTCTACATAGCATTGTTTTGAAGCTTAATCACGTGTTTTGTATGGATTTGAAGCTAACTCGTTTGTTTCCGCTGCATTTGAAGCTATATATCTTATATCGCAAGTATCTGAAACTAAATCATCTGTATCGCATGGATTTGAAGCTACTCCTTCTACTTCGAATTGATTTGAAGCTAAATCATGTGTTTCGCATGGATTTGAAGCTCACTCATTTATTTCGTCTGCATTTGAAGCTATATCTCTTACATCTCAAGTATCTGAAGCTATATCATTTATGTCGCATGGATTTTAAGCTAAAACTTCTATGTCGCATTGATCTGAAGCAAAATTTTGTTTTTCGCTTGGATTTGTAGATAAACCTTCTACATCGCATTGATTTGCAGCTAAATCATGTGTTTCGCATGGATTAGAAGCTAACTCGTTTGTTTCCCCTGTATTCGAAGCTATATCATTTATATCGCAACTATCTGATGTTAAATCATTTGTGTCACATGGAATTCAAGCTAATCCTTCCGCTTCGAATTGATTTGAAGCTAAATCATGTGGTTCGCTTGGATTTGGAGCTAACTCGTTTATTTCGTCTGCAGTTGAAGCTATATCACTTATATCGCTACTATCTGATGTTAAATCATTTGTTTCGCATGGATTTGAAGCTAAACCTTCTACATCGCATTGTTATGAAGCTAAATCATGTGTTTCGCTTGGATTTGAAGTTATCTCGTTTGTTACGTCTGCATTTGACGCTATATCACTTATATCGCGTGTATCTGATGCTGAATCATTTGTATCGCATGGATTTGTAACTAATCCTTCTACTTCTAATTGATTTGAAGCTAAATCATGTGTTTCGCGTGGATTTGATGCGAAACCTTCTACATCGCAATGATTTGAAGCTAAATCATGTGGTTCGCTTGGATTTGGAGCTAACTCGTTAATTTCGTCTCCATTTGAAGCTATATCACTTATATCGCAACTATCTGATGTTAAATCATTTGTGTCACATGGAATTGAAGCTAATCCTTCCGCTTCGAATTGATTTGTAGCTAAATCATGTGTTTCGCGTGGATTTGTAGCTAAACCTTCTACATCGCAATGATTTGAAGCTAAATCATGTGGTTCGCTTGGATTTGGAGCTAACTCGTTTATTTCGTCTGCATTTGAAGCTATATCACTTACATCGCAACTATCTGATGTTAAATCATTTGTTTCGCATGGATTTGAAGCTAAACCTTCTACATCGCATTGATTTGCAGCTAAATCATGTGTTTCGCATGGATTAGAAGCTAACTCGTTTGTTTCCCCTGTATTCGAAGCTATATCATTTATATCGCAACTATCTGATGTTAAATCATTTGTTTCGCATGGATTTGAAGCTAAACCTTCTACATCGCATTGTTATGAAGCTAAATCATGTGTTTCGCTTGGATTTGAAGTTATCTCTTTTGTTACGTCTGCATTTGACGCTATATCACTTATATCGCATGTATCTGATGCTGAATCATTTGTATCGCATGGATTTGAAACTAATCCTTCTACTTCGAATTGATTTGTAGCTAAATCATGTGTTTCGTGTGGATTTGAAGCTAAACATTCTACATCGCAATGATTTGAAGCTAAATCATGTGATTCGCTTGGATTTGGAGCTAACTCGTTTATTTCGTCTTCATTTGAAGCTATATCACTTATATCCCAAGTGTTTGTAGCTAAATCATTTGTTTCGCTTGGATTGGAAGCTAAACCTTCTACATTGCATTGATTTAATGCTAAATCATGTTTTTCGCTGGGATATGAAGCTAACTCGTTTGTTTCGGCAGCATTTGAAGCTATATCTCTTATATCGCAAGTATCTGAAGCGAAATCATTTATTTCACATGGATTTGAAGCTAAACCTTCTATATCGCATTGATTTGAAGCTAAATCATGTGTATCGCATGGATTTGAAGCTAAACGTTCTACATCTCAATGACTTGAAGCTAAATCATGTGATTCGCTTGGATTTGGAGCTAACTCGTTTATTTCGTCTTCATTTGAAGCTATATCACTTATATCGCAACTATCCGATGTTAAATCATTTGTTTCACATGGATTGGAGCTAATCCTTCTACATCGCATTGATTTGCAGCTAAATCATGTGTTTCGCATGAATTTGAAGCTAACTCGTTTGTATCGTCTTCATTTGAAGCCATATCACTTATATCCCAAGTGTTGAAGCTAAATCATTTGTTTCACATGGATTTGAAGCTAAACCTTCTAAATCTAATTGATTTAAGCTAAAATCACGTGTTTCGCTTGGATATGAAGCTAACTAGTATGTTTCGTCTGCATTTGAAGGCTATATCTCTTACATCGCAAGTATCTGAAGCGAAATCATTTGTGTCACATGTATTTGAAGCTAAACCTTCTATATCGCATTGATTTCAAGCTAAATCATGTGTTTCGCGTGGATTTGAAGCTAAACCTTCTACATCGCAATTATTTGAAGCTAAATCATGTGATTCGCTTGGATTTGGAGCTAACTCGTTTATTCGTCTGTATTTGAAGCCTATATCACTTATATCGCAACTATCTGATGTTAAATCATTTGTTTCGCATGGATTTGAAGCTAAACCTTCTACATCGCATTGATTTGCAGCTAAATCATGTGTTCGCATGGATTAGAGCTAACTCGTTTGTTTCCCCTGTATTCGAAGCTATATCATTTATATCGCAACTATCTGAAGTTAAATCATTTGTTTCGCATGGATTTGAAGCTAAACCTTCTACATCGCATTGTTATGAAGCTAAATCATGTGTTTCGCTTGGATTTGGAGCTAACTCGTTTATTTCGTCTGCATTTGAAGCTATATCACTTACATCGCAACTATCTGATGTTAAATCATTTGTTTCGCATGGATTTTGAAGCTAAACCTTCTACATCGCATTGATTTGCAGCTAAATCATGTGTTTCGCATGGATTAGAAGCTAACTCGTTTGTTTCCCCTGTATTCGAAGCTATATCATTTATATCGCAACTATCTGATGTTTAAATCATTTGTTTCGCATGGATTTGAAGCTAAACTTCTACATCGCATTGTTATGAAGCTAAATCATGTGTTTCGCTTGGATTTGAAGTTATCTCTTTTGTTACGTCTGCATTTGACGCTATATCACTTATATCGCATGTATCTGATGCTGAATCATTTGTATCGCATGGATTTGAAACTAATCCTTCTACTTCGAATTGATTTGTAGCTAAATCATGTGTTTAGTGTGGATTTGAAGCTAAACATTCTACATCGCAATGATTTGAAGCTAAATCATGTGATTCGCTTGGATTTGGAGCTAACTCGTTTATTTCGTCTTCATTTGAAGCTATATCACTTATATCCCAAGTGTTTGTAGCTAAATCATTTGTTTCGCTTGGATTGGAAGCTAAACCTTCTACATTGCATTGATTTAATGCTAAATCATGTTTTTCGCTGGGATATGAAGCAACTCGTTTGTTTCGGCAGCATTTGAAGCTATATCTCTTATATCGCAAGTATCTGAAGGCGAAATCATTTATTTCACATGGATTTGAAGCTAAACCTTCTATATCGCATTGATTTGAAGCTAAATCATGTGTATCGCATGGATTTGAAGCTAAACGTTCTACATCTCAATGACTTGAAGCTAATCATGTGATTCGCTTGGATTTGGAGCTAACTCGTTTATTTCGTCTTCATTTGAAGCTATATCACTTATATCGCAACTATCCGATGTTAAATCATTTGTTTCACATGGATTGGAGCTAATCCTTCTACATCGCATTGATTTGCAGCTAATCATGTGTTTCGCATGAATTTGAAGCTAACTCGTTTGTATCGTCTCCATTTGAAGCCATATCACTTATATCCCAAGTGTTTGAAGCTAAATCATTTGTTTCACATGGATATGAAGCTAAACCTTCTAAATCTAATTGATTTAAAGCTAAATCACGTGTTTCGCTTGGATATGAAGCTAACTAGTATGTTTCGTCTGCATTGAAGCTATATCTCTTATATCGCAAGTATCTGAAGCGAAATCATTTGTGTCACATGTATTTGAAGCTAAACCTTCTATATCGCATTGATTTCAAGCTAAATCATGTGTTCGCGTGGATTTGAAGCTAAACCTTCTACATCGCAATTATTTGAAGCTAAATCATGTGATTCGCTTGGATTTGGAGCTAACTCGTTTATTTCGTCTGTATTTGAAGCTATATCACTTATATCGCAACTATCTGATGTTAAATCATTTGTTTCGCATGGATTTGAAGCTAAACCTTCTACATCGCATTGATTTGCAGATAAATCATGTGTTTCGCATGGATGAGAAGATAAGTCGTTTGTTTCCCCTGTATTCGAATCTATATCATTTATATCGCAACTATCTGATGTTAAATCATTTGTTTCGCATGGATTTGAAGCTAAACCTTCTACATCGCATTGATTTGCAGCTAAATCATGTGTTTCGCATGGATTAGAAGCTAACTCGTTTGTTTCCCCTGTATTCGAAGCTATATCATTTATATCGCAACTATCTAATGTTAAATCATTTGTTTCGCATGGATTTGAAGCTAAACCTTCTACATCGCATTGTTATGAAGCTAAATCATGTGTTTCGCTTGGATTTGAAGTTATCTCTTTTGTTATGTCTGCATTTGACGCTATATCACTTATATCGCGTGTATCTGATGCTGAATCATTTGTATCGAATGGATTTGTAACTAATACTAATCCTTCTACTTCGAATTGATTTAAAAGCTAAATCATGTGTTTCGCGTGGATTTGAAGCTAAACCTTCTACATCGCAATGATTTGAAGCTAAATCATGTGATTCCCTCGGATTTGGAGCTAACACGTTTATTTCGTCTTCATTTGAAGCTATATCACTTATATCCCAAGTGTTAGAAGCTAAATCATTTGTTTCGCTTGGATTTGTAGCTAAACCTTCTACATCGCATTGTTATGAAGCTAAATCATGTGTTTCACTTGGATTTGAAGCCATCTCTTTTGTTACGTCTGCATTTGACGCTATATCACTTATATCGCATGTATCTGATGCTGAATCATTTGTATCGAATGGATTTGTAACTAATCCTTCTACTTCGAATTGATTTGAAGCCAAATCATGTGTTTCGCGTGGATTTGAAGCTAAACATTCTACATCGCAATGATTTGAAGCTAAATCATGTGATTCGCTTGGATTTGGAGCTATCTCGTTTATTTCGTCTTCATTTGAAGCTATATCACTTATATCCCAAGTGTTTGAAGCTAAATCATTTGTTTCGCTTGGATTTGAAGCTAAACCTTCTACATCGCATTATTATGAAGCTAAATCATGTGTTTCGCTTGGATTTGAAGCCATCTCTTTTGTTACGTCTGCATTTGACGCTATATCACTTATATCGAATGTATCTGATGCTGAATCATTTGTATCGCATGGATTTGAAGCTAAACCTTCTACATCGCATTGTTATGAAGCTAAATCATGTGTTTCGCTTGGATTTGAAGTTATCTCTTTCGTTACGTCTGCATTTGACGCTATATCACTTACATCGCATGTATCTGATGCTGAATCATTTGTATCGCATGGATTTGTTACTAATCCTTCTACTTCTAATTGATTTGAAGCTGAATCATGTGTTTCGCGTGGATTTGAAGCTAAACCTTCTACATCGCAATGATTTGAAGCTAAATCATGTGGTTCGCTTGGATTTGGAGCTAACTCGTTTATTTCGTCTGCATTTGAATCTATATCACTTATATCGCAACTATCTGATGTTAAATCATTTGTTTCTCATAGATTTGAAGCTAAACCTTCTACATCGCATTGATTTTCAGCTAAATCATGTGTTTCGCATGGATTAGAAGCTAACTCGTTTGTTTTCCCTGTATTCGAAGCTATATCATTTATATCGCAACTATCTAATGTTAAATCATTTGTTTCGCATGGATTTGAAGCTAAACCTTCTACATCGCATTGTTATGAAGCTAAATCATGTGTTTCGCTTCGATTTGAAGCAATCTCTTTTGTTAAGTCTGCATTTGACGGTATATCACTTATATCGCATGTATCTGATGCTGAATCATTTGTATCGCATGGATTTGAAACTAATCCTTCTACTTCGAATTGATTTGAAGCTAAATCATGTGTTTCGCGTGGATTTGAAACTAAACCTTCTACATCGCAATGATTTGAAGCTAAGTCATGTGATTCGCTTGGATTTGGAGCTAACTCGTTTATTTCGTCTTCATTTGAAGCTATATCACTTATATCCCAAGTGTTTGAAGCTAAATCATTTGTTTCGCTTGGATTTGAAGCTAAACCTTCTACATCGCATTATTATGAAGCTAAATCATGTGTTTCGCTTGGATTTGAAGCCATCTCTTTTGTTACGTCTGCATTTGACGCTATATCACTTATATCGAATGTATCTGATGCTGAATCATTTGTATCGCATGGATTTGAAACTAATCCTTCTTCTTCGAATTGATTTGAAGCTAAATCATGTGTTTCGCGTGGATTTGAAGCTTAACATTCTACATCGCAATGATTTGAAGCTAAATCATGTGATTCGCTTGGATTTGGAGCTAACTCGTTTATTTCGTCTTCATTTGAAGCTATATCACTTATATCCCAAGTGTTTGTAGCTAAATCATTTGTTTCGCTTGGATTTGAAGCTAAACCTTCTACATTGCATTGATTTAATGCTAAATCATGTTTTTCGCTGGGATATGAAGCTAACTCGTTTGTTTCGGCTGCATTTGAAGCTATATCTCTTACATCGCAAGTATCTGAAGCGAAATCATTTGTTTCACATGGATTTGGAGCTAAACCTTCTATATCGCATTGATTTCAAGCTAAATCATGTGTATCGCATGGATTTGAAGCTAAACCTTCTACATCGCAATGACTTGAAGCTAAATCATGTGATTCGCTCGGATTTGGAGCTAACTCGTTTATTTCGTCTTCATTTGAAGCTATATCACTTATATCGCAACTATCTGATGTTAAATCATTTGTTTCGCATGGATTGAAGCTAATCCTTCTACTTCGAATTGATTCGAAGGTAAATCATGTGTTTCGCATGGATTTGAAGCTAACTCGTATGTTTCGAATGCATTTGAAGCTATATCACATATATCCCAAGCGTTAGAAAGTAAATCATTTGTTTCGCATGGATTTGAAGTTGAACCTTCTACATCGCAATGATTTGATGCTATATCATGTGGTTCGCTTGGATTTGGAGCTAACTCGTTTGTTACGTCTACATTTCACGCTACATCACTTATATCGCATGTATGTGATGCTGAATCATTTGTATCGCATGGATTTGAAACTAATCCTTCTACTTCAAATTGATTTGAAGTTAAATCATGTGTTTCGCGTGGATTTGAAGCTGAACCTTCTACATCGCAATGATTTGAAGCTAAATCATGTGATTCGCTTGGATTTGGAGCTAACTCGTTTATTTCGTCTTCATTTGAAGCTATATCACTTATATCGCAACTATCTGATGTTAAATCATTTGTTTCGCATGGACTGGAGCTAAACCTTCTACATCGCATTGATTAGAAGCATAATCATGTGTTTTGCATGGATTTGAAGCTAACTCGTTTGTTTCTCCTGAATTTGAAGCTATATCCCTTATATCGCATGTATCTGATGCTGAATCATTTGTATCGCATGGATTTGAAGCTAATCCTTCTACTTCGAATTGATTCGAAGGTAAATCATGTGTTTCGCATGGATTTGAAGTTGAACCTTCTACATCGCAATGATTTGAAGCTACATCATGTGGTTCGCTTGGATTTGGAGCTAACTCGTTTATTTCGTCTGCATTTGAAGCTATATCACTTATATCGCTACTATCTGATGTTAAATCATTTGTTTCGCATGGATTTGAAGCTAAACCTTCTACATCGCATTGTTATGAAGCTAAATCATGTGTTTCGCATGGATTTGAATCTAACTCGTTTGTTTCGTCTGCAATTTGAAGCTATATCACATATATCCCAAGTGTTTGAAGCTATATCATTTGATTCGCATAGATTTGAAGTTAAACCTTCTACATCGCATTGATTTAAAGCTAAATCATGTGTTTCGCATGGATTTGAATCTAACTCGTTTGTTTCGCCTGCATTTGAAGCTATATCACTTATATCCCAAGTGTTTGAAGCTAAATCATTTGTTTCGCATGGATTTGAAGCTAATCCTTCTACTTCGAATTGATATGTAGCTAAATCGTGTGTTTCGGATGGATATGAAGCTAACTCGTTTGTTTCGTCTGCATTTGAAGCTATATCTCTTATATCGCAAGTATCTGAAGCTATATCATTTGTGTCGCATGAATTTGAAGCTAACCCTTCTACTTCGAATTGATTTGAAGGTATATCATGTGTTTCGCATGGATTTGAAGCTAACTCGTATGTTTCGAATGCATTTGAAGCTATATCACATATATCCCAAGCGTTAGAAAGTAAATCATTTGTTTCGCATGGATTTGAAGTTGAACCTTCTACATCGCAATGATTTGAAGCTTAATCATGTTATTCGCTTGGATTTGGAGCTAACACGTTTGTTTCTGCAGTATTTGAAGCTATGTCACTTATATCGCAAGTATCTGAACCTAAATCATTTGTTTCGCATGGATTTAAAGCTAAGCCTTGTACATCGCCTTGATTTGAAGCTAAATCATGTGTTTCGCTTGGATTTGAAGCTATCTCGTTTGTTTCGTCTGCATTTGAAGCTATATCTCTTATGTCGCAAGTATCTGTAGCTAAATCATTTGTGTCTCATGGATTTGAAGCTAAAGCTTCTATATAGCATTGATTTGAAGATTAAACATGTGTTTTTGCGTGGATTTGACGCTAACTCGTTTGTTTCTTCTGCATTTGAAACTATATCACTTAGATCGCAAGTATCTGAAGCTAAATCAATTGTGTCGCATGGATTTGAAACTAAACCTTCTATATCGCACTAATTAGAATCATAATCATCTGTTTTGCATGGATTTGAAGCTAACTCGTTTGTTTCTCCTGCATTTGAAGCTATATCACTTATATCGCATGTACCTGATGTTAAATCATTTGTTTCGCATGGATTTGAATCTAAACCTTCTACATCGCATTGATTTGCAGCTAAATCATGTGTTTCGCATGAATTTAAAGCTAACTCGTTTGTATCGTCTGCATTTGAAGCTATATCACATATATCCCAAGTGTTTGAAGCTAAATCATTTGTATCGCATGAATTTGAAGCTAATCCTTCTACTTCGAATTGATTTGAAGCTAAATCATGTGTTTGGCTTTGATATGAATCTAACTCGTTTGTTTCGCCCGAATTTGAAGCTATATCTCTTATATCGGAAGTATCTGAAGCTATATCATTTGTGTCGCATGGATTTGAAGCTAAACCTTCTACATAGCATTGATTTGAAGCATAGTCATGTGTTTTGCATGGATTTGAAGCTAAACCTTCTACATCGCATTGCTATGAAGCTAAATCATTTGTTTTGCATGGATTTGAAGCTAACTCGTTTAATTCCCCTGAATTTGAAGCTATATCCCTTTTATCGCATGTATCTGATGCTGAATCATTTGTATCGCATTGATTTGAAGCTAATCCTTCTACTTCGAATTGATTCGAAGGTAAATCATGTGTTTCGCATGGATTTGAAGCTAACTCGTATGTTTCGAATGCATTTGAAGCTATATCACATATATCCCAAGCGTTAGAAAGTAAATCATTTGTTTTCGCATGGAGTTGAAGTTGAACCTTCTACATCGCAATGATTTGAAGCTAAATCATGTGGTTCGCTTGGATTTGGAGCTAACTCGATTATTTCGTCTTCATTTGAAGCTATATCACTTATATACCAAGTGTTTGAAGCTAAATCATTTGTTTCTCTTGGATTTGAAGCTAAACCTTCTACATCGCATTGTTATGAAGCTAAATCATGTGTTTTGCATGGATTTGAAGCTAACTCGTTTGTTTCGAATGCATTTGAAGCTATATCACGTATATCCCAAGCGTTAGAAAGTAAATCATTTGTTTCGCATGGATTTGAAGTTGAACCTTCTACATCGCAATGATTTGAAGCTTAATCATGTTATTCGCTTGGATTTGGAGCTAACACGTTTGTTTCTGCAGTATTTGAAGCTATGTCACTTATATCGCAAGTATCTGAACCTAAATCATTTGTTTCGCATGGATTTAAAGCTAAGCCTTGTACATCGCCTTGATTTCAAGCTAAATCATGTGTTTCGCTTGGATTTGAAGCTATCTCGTTTGTTTCGGCTGCATTTGAAGCTATATCTCTTATGTCGCAAGTATCTGAAGCTAAATCATTTGTGTCTCATGGATTTGAAGCTAAAGCTTCTATATAGCATTGATTTGAAGATTAAACATGTGTTTTTGCGTGGATTTGACGCTAACTCGTTTGTTTCTTCTGCATTTGAAACTATATCACTTAGATCGCAAGTATCTGAAGCTAAATCATTTGTATCGCATGAATTTGAAGCTAATCCTTCTACTTCGAATTGATTTGAAGCTAAATCATGTGTTTGTCTTGGATATGAATCTAACTCGTTTGTTTCGCCCGAATTTGAAGCTATATCTCTTATATCGGAAGTATCTGAAGCTATATCATTTGTGTCGCATGGATTTGAAGCTAAACCTTCTACATAGCATTGATTTGAAGCATAATCATGTGTTTTGCATTGGTTTGAAGCTAAACCTTCTACATCGCTTTGCTATGAAGCTAAATCATTTGTTTTGCATGGATTTGAAGCTAACTCGTTTGTTTCTCCTGAATTTGAAGCTATATCCCTTATATCGCATGTATCTGATGCTGAATCATTTGTATCGCATGGATTTGAAGCTAATCCTTCTACTTCGAATTGATTCGAAGGTAAATCATGTGTTTCGCATGGATTTGAAGCTAACTCGTATGTTTCGAATGCATTTGAAGCTATATCACATATATCCCAAGCGTTAGAAAGTAAATCATTTGTTTCGCATGGATTTGAAGTTGAACCTTCTACATCGCAATGATTTGAAGCTAAATCATGTGGTTCGCTTGGATTTGGAGCTAACTCGTTTATTCCGTCTTCATTTGAAGCTATATCACTTATATACCAAGTGTTTGAAGCTAAATCATTTGTTTCGCTTGGATTTGAAGCTAAACCTTCTACATCGCATTGCTATGAAGCTAAATCATGTGTTTTGCATGGATTTGAAGCTAACTCGTTTGTTTCTCCTGAATTTGAAGCTATATCCCTTATATCGCGTGTATCTGATGCTGAATCATTTGTATCGCATGGATTTGAAGCTAATCCTTGTACTTGGAATTGATTCGAAGGTAAATCATGTGTTTCGCATGGATTTGAAGCTAACTCGTATGTTTCGAATGCATTTCAAGCTATATCACATAT
Organism: Megalopta genalis; assembly: GCF_051020955.1. NCBI lineage: Eukaryota > Metazoa > Arthropoda > Insecta > Hymenoptera > Halictidae > Megalopta > Megalopta genalis. The sequence continues at coordinate 38,576 of NW_027476626.1, forward strand.
ATCCCAAGCGTTAGAAAGTAAATCATTTGTTTCGCATGGATTTGAAGTTGAACCTTCTACATCGCAATGATTTGAAGCTAAATCATGTGGTTCGCTTGGATTTGGAGCTAACTCGTTTGTTACGTCTGCATTTCACGCTACCTCACTTATATCGCATGTATCTGATGCTGAATCATTTGTATCGCATGGATTTGAAACTAATCCTTCTACTTCAAATTGATTTGAAGCTAAATCATGTGTTTCGCGTGGATTTGAAGCTGAACCTTCTACATCGCAATGATTTGAAGCTAAATCATGTGATTCGCTTGGATTTGGAGCTAACTCGTTTATTTCTTCTTCATTTGAAGCTATATCACTTATATCGCATCTATCTGATGTTAAATCATTTGTTTCGCATGGATTGGAGCTAAACCTTCTACATCGCATTGATTTGAAGCATAATCATGTGTTTTGCATGGATTTGCAGCTAACTCGTTTGTTTCTCCTGAATTTGAAGCAATATCCCTTATATCGCATGTATCTGATGCTGAATCATTTGTATCGCATGGATTTGAAGCTAATCCTTCTACTTCGAATTGATTCGAAGGTAAATCATGTGTTTCGCATGGATTTGAAGTTGAACCTTCTACATCACAATGATTTGAAGCTAAATCATGTGTTTCGCTTGGATTTGTAGCTAAACCTTCTACATCGCAATAATTTGAAGCTAAATCATGTGATTCGCTTGGATTTGGAGCTAACTCGTTTATTTCGTCTTCATTTGAAGCTATATCACTTATATCGCAACTATCTGATGTTAAATCATTTGTGTCACATGGAATTGAAGCTAATCCTTCCGCTTCGAATTGATTTGAAGCTAAATCATGTGGTTCGCTTGGATTTGGAGCTAACTCGTTTATTTCGTCTGCAGTTGAAGCTATATCACTTATATCGCTACTATCTGATGTTAAATCATTTGTTTCGCATGGATTTGAAGCTAAACCTTCTACATCGCATTGTTATGAAGCTAAATCATGTGTTTCGCTTGGATTTGAAGTTATCTCTTTTGTTACGTCTGCATTTGACGCTATATCACTTATATCGCATGTATCTGATGCTGAATCATCTGTATCGCATGGATTTGTAACTAATCCTTCTACTTCTAATTGATTTGAAGCTAAATCATGTGTTTGGCTTGGATATGAATCTAACTCGTTTGTCTCGCCCGAATTTGAAGCTATATCTCTTATATCGGAAGTATCTGAAGCTATATCATTTGTGTCGCATGGATTTGAAGCTAAACCTTCTACATAGCATTGATTTGAAGCATAATCATGTGTTTTGCATGGATTTGAAGCTAAACCTTCTACATCGCATTGCTATGAAGCTAAATCATTTGTTTTGCATGGATTTGAAGCTAACTCGTTTGTTTCTCCTGAATTTGAAGCTATATCCCTTATATCGCATGTATCTGATGCTGAATCATTTGTATCGCATGGATTTGAAGCTAATCCTTCTACTTCGAATTGATTCGAAGGTAAATCATGTGTTTCGCATGGATTTGAAGCTAACTCGTATGTTTCGAATGCATTTGAAGCTATATCACATATATCCCAAGCGTTAGAAAGTAAATCATTTGTTTCGCATGGATTTGAAGTTGAACCTTCTACATCGCAATGATTTGAAGCTAAATCATGTGGTTCGCTTGGATTTGGAGCTAACTCGTTTATTTCGTCTTCATTTGAAGCTATATCACTTATATACCAAGTGTTTGAAGCTAAATCATTTGTTTCGCTTGGATCTGAAGCTAAACCTTCTACATCGCATTGCTATGAAGCTAAATCATGTGTTTTGCATGGATTTGAAGCTAACTCGTTTGTTTCTCCTGAATTTGAAGCTATATCCCTTATATCGCATGTATCTGATGCTGAATCATTTGTATCGCATGGATTTGAAGCTAATCCTTGTACTTCGAATTGATTCGAAGGTAAATCATGTGTTTCGCATGGATTTGAAGCTAACTCGTATGTTTCGAATGCATTTGAAGCTATATCACATATATCCCAAGCGTTAGAAAGTAAATCATTTGTTTCGCATGGATTTGAAGTTGAACCTTCTACATCGCAATGATTTGAAGCTAAATCATGTGGTTCGCTTGGATTTGGAGCTAACTCGTTTGTTACGTCTGCATTTCACGCTACATCACTTATATCGCATGTATCTGATGCTGAATCATTTGTATCGCATGGATTTGAAACTAATCCTTCTACTTCAAATTGATTTGAAGCTAAATCATGTGTTTCGCGTGGATTTGAAGCTGAACCTTCTACATCGCAATGATTTGAAGCTAAATCATGTGATTCGCTTGGATTTGGAGCTAACTCGTTTATTTCTTCTTCATTTGAAGCTATATCACTTATATCGCATCTATCTGATGTTAAATCATTTGTTTCGCATGGATTGGAGCTAAACCTTCTACATCGCATTGATTTGAAGCATAATCATGTGTTTTGCATGGATTTGCAGCTAACTCGTTTGTTTCTCCTGACTTTGAAGCAATATCCCTTATATCGCATGTATCTGATGCTGAATCATTTGTATCGCATGGATTTGAAGCTAATCCTTCTACTTCGAATTGATTCGAAGGTAAATCATGTGTTTCGCATGGATTTGAAGTTGAACCTTCTGCATCACAATGATTTGAAGCTAAATCATGTGTTTCGCTTGGATTTGTAGCTAAACCTTCTACATCGCAATAATTTGAAGCTAAATCATGTGATTCGCTTGGATTTGGAGCTAACTCGTTTATTTCGTCTTCATTTGAAGCTATATCACTTATATCGCAACTATCTGATGTTAAATCATTTGTGTCACATGGAATTGAAGCTAATCCTTCCGCTTCGAATTGATTTGAAGCTAAATCATGTGGTTCGCTTGGATTTGGAGCTAACTCGTTTATTTCGTCTGCAGTTGAAGCTATATCACTTATATCGCTACTATCTGATGTTAAATCATTTGTGTCACATGGAATTGAAGCTAATCCTTCCGCTTCGAATTGATTTGAAGCTAAATCATGTGGTTCGCTTGGATTTGGAGCTAACTCGTTTATTTCGTCTGCAGTTGAAGCTATATCACTTATATCGCTACTATCTGATGTTAAATCATTTGTTTCGCATGGATTTGAAGCTAAACCTTCTACATCGCATTGTTATGAAGCTAAATCATGTGTTTCGCTTGGATTTGAAGTTATCTCTTTTGTTACGTCTGCATTTGACGCTATATCACTTATATCGCATGTATCTGATGCTGAATCATTTGTATCGCATGGATTTGTAACTAATCCTTCTACTTCTAATTGATTTGAAGCTAAATCATGTGTTTCGCGTGGGTTTGAAGCTAATCCTTCTACATCGCAATGATTTGAAGCTAAATCATGTGGTTCGCTTGGATTTGGAGCTAACTCGTTATTTCGTCTGCATTTGAATCTATATCACTTATATCGCAACTATCTGATGTTAAATCATTTGTCTCGCATAGATTTGAAGCTAAACCTTCTACATCGCATTGATTTGCAGCTAAATCATGTGTTTCGCATGGATTAGAAGCTAACTCGTTTGTTTCCCCTGCATTCGAAGCTATATCATTTATATCGCAACTATCTGATGTTAAATCATTTGTTTCGCATGGATTTGAAGCTAAACCTTCTACATCGCATTGTTATGAAGCTAAATCATGTGTTTCGCTTCGATTTGAAGCTATCTCTTTTGTTAGTCTGCATTTGACGCTATATCACTTATATCGCGTGTATCTGATGCTGAATCATTTGTATCGCATGGATTTGAAACTAATCCTTCTACTTCGAATTGATTTGAAGCTAAATCATGTGTTTCGCGTGGATTTGAAGCTAAACCTTCCACATCGCAATGATTTGAAGCTAAATCATGTGATTCGCTTGGATTTGGAGCTAACTCGTTTATTTCGTCTTCATTTGAAGCTATATCACTTATATACCAAGTGTTAGAAGCTAAATCATTTGTTTCGCTTGGATTTGAAGCTAAACCTTCTACATCGCATTGTTATGAAGCTAAATCATGTGTTTCGCTTGGATTTGAAGCCATCTCTTTTGTTACGTCTGCATTTGACGCTATATCACTTATATCGCATGTATCTGATGCTGAATCATTTGTATCGCATGGATTTGTAACTAATCCTTCTACTTCTAATTGATTTGAAGCTAAATCATGTGTTTCGCGTGGATTTGAAGCTAAACCTTCTACATCGCAATGATTTGAAGCTAAATCATGTGGTTCGCTTGGATTTGGAGCTAACTCGTTTATTTCGTCTGCATTTGAATCTATATCACTTATATCGCAACTATCTGATGTTAAATCATTTGTGTCACATGGAATTGAAGCTAATCCTTCCGCTTCGAATTGATTTGAAGCTAAATCATGTGGTTCGCTTGGATTTGGAGCTAACTCGTTTATTTCGTCTGCAGTTGAAAGCTATATCACTTATATCGCTACTATCTGATGTTAAATCATTTGTTTCGCATGGATTTGAAGCTAAACCTTCTACATCGCATTGTTATGAAGCTAAATCATGTGTTTCGCTTGGATTTGAAGTTATCTCTTTTGTTACGTCTGCATTTGACGCTATATCACTTATATCGCATGTATCTGATGCTGAATCATTTGTATCGCATGGATTTGTAACTAATCCTTCTACTTCTAATTGATTTGAAGCTAAATCATGTGTTTCGCGTGGGTTTGAAGCTAAACCTTCTACATCGCAATGATTTGAAGCTAAATCATGTGGTTCGCTTGGATTTGGAGCTAACTCGTTTATTTCGTCTGCATTTGAATCTATATCACTTATATCGCAACTATCTGATGTTAAATCATTTGTTTCGCATAGATTTGAAACTAAACCTTCTACATCGCATTGATTTGCAGCTAAATCATGTGTTTCGCATGGATTTGGAGCTAACTCGTTTATTTCGTATTCATTTGAAGCTATATCACGTATATCCCAAGTGTTTGTAGCTAAATCATTTGTTTCGCTTGGATTTGAAGCTAAACCTTCTACATTGCATTGATTTAATGCTAAATCATGTTTTTCGCTGGGATATGAAGCTAACTCGTTTGTTTCGGCTGCATTTGAAGCTATATCTCTTATATCGCAAGTATCTGAAGCGAAATCATTTGTTTCACATGGATTTGAAGCTAAACCTTCTATATCGCATTGATTTCAAGCTAAATCTTGTGTATCGCATGGATTTGAAGCTAAACCTTCTACATCGCAATGACTTGGAGCTAAATCATGTGATTCGCTTGGATTTGGAGCTAACTCGTTTATTTCGTCTTCATTTGAAGCTATATCACTTATATCGCAACTATCTAATGTTAAATCATTTGTTTCGCATGGATTGGATCTAAACCTTCTACATCGCATTGATTTGCAGCTAAATCATGTGTTTCGCATGAATTTAAAGCTAACTCGTTTGTATCGTCTGCATTTGAAGCTATATCACATATATCCCAAGTGTTTGAAGCTAAATCACTTGTTTCGCATGGATTTGAAGCTAAACCTTCTACATCTAATTGATTTAAAGCTAAATCACGTGTTTCGCTTGGATATGAAGCTAACTAGTTTGTTTCGTCTGCATTTGAAGCTATATCTCTTATATCGCAAGTATCTGAAGCGAAATCATTTGTGTCACATGTATTTTAAGCTAAACCTTCTACATCGCATTTATTTGAAGCTAAATCATGTGATTCGCTTGGATTTGGAGCTAACTCGTTTATTTCTTCTTCATTTGAAGCTATATCACTTATATCCCAAGTGTTTGTAGCTAAATCATTTGTTTCGCATGGATTTGAAGCTAAACCTTCTACATCGCATTGATTTGCAGCTAAATCATGTGTTTCGCATGGATTTGAAGCTAAACCTTCTACATCGCATTGTTATGAAGCTAAATCATGTGTTTTGCATGGATTTGAAGCTAACTCGTTTGTTTCTCCTGAATTTGAAGCTATATCCCTTATATCGCATGTATCTGATGCTGAATCATTTGTATCGCATGGATTTGAAGCTAATCCTTCTACTTCGAATTGATTCGAAGGTAAATCATGTGTTTCGCATGGATTTGAAGCTAACTCGTATGTTTCGAATGCATTTGAAGCTATATCACATATATCCCAAGCGTTAGAAAGTAAATCGCATTGTTTCGCATGGATTTGAAGTTGAACCTTCTACATCGGAATGATTTGAAGCTAAATCATGTGGTTCGCTTGGATTTGGAGCTAACTCGTTTGTTACGTCTGCATTTCACGCTACATCACTTATATCGCATGTATCTGATGCTGAATCATTTGTATCGCATGGATTTGAAACTAATCCTTCTACTTCAAATTGATTTGAAGCTAAATCATGTGTTTCGCGTGGATTTGAAGCTGAACCTTCTACATCGCAATGATTTGAAGCTAAATCATGTGGTTCGCTTGGATTTGGAGCTAACTCGTTTGTTACGACTGCATTTCACGCTACATCACTTATATCGCATGTATCTGATGCTGAATCATTTGTATCGCATGGATTTGAAACTAATCCTTCTACTTCAAATTGATTTGAAGCTAAATCATCTGTTTCGCGTGGATTTGAAGCTGAACCTTCTATATCGCAATGATTTGAAGCTAAATCATGTGATTCGCTTGGATTTGGAGCTAACTCGTTTATTTCGTCTTCATTTGAAGCTATATCACTTATATCGCAACTATCTGATGTTAAATCATTTGTTTCGCATGGATTGGAGCTAAACCTTCTACATCGCAATGATTTGAAGCTAAATCATGTGGTTCGCTTGGATTTGGCGCTAACTCGTTTATTTCGTCTGCATTTGAAGCTATATCACTTATATCGCAACTATCTGATGTTAAATCATTTGTTTCGCATGGATTTGAAGCTAAACCTTCTACAACGCATTGATTTGCAGATAAATCATGTGTTTCGCATGGATTAGAAGCTAACTCGTTTGTTTCCCCTGTATTCGAAACTATATCATTTATATCGCAACTATCTGATGTTAAATCATTTGTGTCGCATGGATTTGAAGCTAAACCTTCTATATCGCATTGATTTGTAGCGAAATCATGTGTTTCGCGTGGATTTGAAGCTAAACCATCTATATCGTATTGATTTGAAGATTAATCAGGTGTTTTGTATGGATTTGAAGCTAAATCAACGAGTTACAAACGTGTTTCCCCTGCATTTGAAACTCTATCACTTATATCGCAATTATCTGAAGCTTATTCATTTGTGTCGAATGGATTTGAAGCTAAACCTTCTACATAGAATTCATTTGAAGCATAATCATGTGTTTTGCATGGATTTGAAGCCAACTCGTTTGTTCCTCCTGCATTTGACGCTATATCACTTATATCGCATGTATCTGATGCTAAATCATTTGTATCGCAATGATTTGAAGCTAATCCTTCTGCTTCGAATTGATTTGAAGCTAAATCATGTGTTTCGCGTGGATTTGAAGCTCACTCGTTTGCTTCGTCTGCATTTGAAGCTATATCACCTATATCCCACGTGTTTGAAGCTAAATCATTTGTTTCGCATGGATTTGAAGCTAACTCGTTTGTTTCGTCTGCATTTGAAGCTATATCTCTTATATCGCAAGTATCTGAAGCTATATCATTTGTGTCGCATGGATTTGAAGATCAACCTTCTATTTCGCATTGATTTGTAGCTAAATCATGTGTTTCGCGTGGATTTGAAGCTAAACCTTCTAAATCGCATTGATTTGGATCTAAGTCATGTGTTTCGCTTGGATTTGAAACTATCTTGTTTGTTACGTCTGCATTTGAAGCTATATCACTTATATCGCAACTGTCTGATGTTAAATCATTTGTTTCGCATGGATTTGAAGCTAAACATTCTACATCGCATTGATTTGAAGCTAAATCATGTGTTTCGCTTGGATTTGATGCTATCATTTTTGTTTCGTCTGCATTTGAAGCTATATCACTTATATCGCAACTATTTGATGTTAAATCGTTTGTTTCGTATGGATTTGAAGCTAAACCTTCTACATCGCATTGATTTAAAGCTAAATCATGTCTTTCGCTTGGATATGAAGCTAACTCGATTGTGTTTCTCTTGCATTTGAAGCTATATCACTTATATCGCATGTACCTGATGTTAAATCATTTGTTTCGCATGGATTTGAAGCTAAACCTTCTATACCGCATTGATTTGAAGCTAAATCATGTGTTTCGCGTGGATTTGAAACTCACTCGTTTGCTTCGTCTGCATTTGAAGCTATATCACCTATATCCCACGTGTTTGAAGCTAAATCATTTGTTTCGCATGGATTTGAAGCTAACTCGTTTGTTTCGTCTGCAGTTGAAGCTATATCTCTTATATCGCACGTATCTGAAGCTATATCATTTGTGTCGCATGGATTTGAAGATCAACCTTCTATTTCGCAATGACTTGAAGCTAAATCATGTGATTCGCTTGGATTTGGAGCTAACTCGTTTATTTCGTCTTCATTTGAAGCTATATCACTTATATCGCAACTATCTGATGTTAAATCATTTGTGTCACATGGAATTGAAGCTAATCCTTCCGCTTCGAATTGATTTGAAGCTAAATCATGTGGTCCGCTTGGATTTGGAGCTAACTCGTTTATTTCGTCTGCAGTTGAAGCTAAATCACTTATATCGCTACTATCTGATGTTAAATCATTTGTTTCGCATGGATTTGAAGCTAAACCTTCTACATCGCATTGTTATGAAGCTAAATCATGTGTTTCGCTTGGATTTGAAGTTATCTCTTTTGTTATGTCTGCATTTGACGCTATATCACTTACATCGCATGTATCTGATGCTGAATCATTTGTATCGCATGGATTTGTAACTAATCCTTCTACTTCTAATTGATTTGAAGCTAAATCATGTGTTTCGCGTGGATTTAAAGCTAAACCTTCTAGATCGCAATGATTTGAAGCTAAATCATGTGGTTCGCTTGGATTTGGAGCTAACTCGTTTATTTCGTCTGCATTTGAATCTATATCACTTATATCGCAACTATCTGATGTTAAATCATTTGTTTCGCATGGATTTGAAGCTAAACCTTCTATACCGCATTGATTTGAAGCTAAATCATGTGTTTCGCGTGGATTTGAAACTCACTCGTTTGCTTCGTCTGCATTTGAAGCTATATCACCTATATCCCACGTGTTTGAAGCTAAATCATTTGTTTCGCATGGATTTGAAGCTAACTCGTTTGTTTCGTCTGCAGTTGAAGCTATATCTCTTATATCGCAAGTATCTGAAGCTATATCATTTGTGTCGCATGGATTTGAAGATCAACCTTCTATTTCGCAATGACTTGAAGCTAAATCATGTGTTTCGCTTGGATTTGAAGCTATCTCTTTTGTTACGTCTGCATTTGACGTTATATCACTTATATCGAATGTATCTGATGCTAAATCATTTGTATCGCATGGATTTGAAACTAATCCTTCTACTTCGAATTGATTTGAAGCTAAATCATGTGTTTCGCATGGATATGAAGCTAACTCGTTTGTTTCGTCTGCATTTGAAGCTATATCTCTTGTATCGCAAGTATCTGAAGCTATATCATTTGTGTCGCATGGATTTGACGCTAACCCTTCTATATCGCATTTATTTGAAGCTAAATCATGTGTGTCGCGAGGATTTGAAGATAAACCTTCTACATCGCATTGATTTGAAGCTATATCATGTGTTTCGCTTGGATTTGAAGCTATCTCGTTTGTTCCGTCTGCATTTGAAGCTATATAACTTATATTGCAACTACCTGATGTTAAATCATTTGTGTCACATGGAATTGAAGCTAATCCTTCCGCTTCGAATTGATTTGAAGTTAAATCATGTGTTTGGCTTGGATATGAATCTAACTCGTTTGTTTCGCCCGAATTTGAAGCTATATCTCTTATATCGGAAGTATCTGAAGCTATATCATTTGTGTCGCATGGATTTGAAGCTAAACCTTCTACATCGCAATGATTTGAAGCTAAATCATGTGGTTCGCTTGGATTTGGAGCTAACTCGTTTATTTCGTCTGCATTTGAAGCTATATCACTTATATCGCAACTATCTGAGGTTAAATCATTTGTTTCGCATGGATTTGAAGCTAAACCTTCTACATCGCATTGATTTGCAGCTAAATCATGTGTTTCGCATGGATTTGAAGCTAAACCTTCTACATCGCATTGTTATGAAGCTAAATCATGTGTTTTGCATGGATTTGAAGCTAACTCGTTTGTTTCTCCTGAATTTGAAGCTATATCCCTTATATCGCATGTATCTGATGCTGAATCATTTGTATCGCATGGATTTGAAGCTAATCCTTCTACTTCGAATTGATTCGAAGGTAAATCATGTGTTTCGCATGGATTTGAAGCTAACTCGTATGTTTCGAATGCATTTGAAGCTATATCACATATATCCCAAGCGTTAGAAAGTAAATCATTTGTTTCGCATGGATTTGAAGTTGAACCTTCTACATCGGAATGATTTGAAGCTAAATCATGTGGTTCGCTTGGATTTGGAGCTAACTCGTTTGTTACGTCTGCATTTCACGCTACATCACTTATATCGCATGTATCTGATGCTGAATCATTTGTATCGCATGGATTTGAAACTAATCCTTCTACTTCAAATTGATTTGAAGCTAAATCATGTGTTTCGCAAGGATTTGAAGCTGAACCTTCTACATCGCAATGATTTGAAGCTAAATCATGTGGTTCGCTTGGATTTGGAGCTAACTCGTTTGTTACGACTGCATTTCACGCTACATCACTTATATCGCATGTATCTGATGCTGAATCATTTGTATCGCATGGATTTGAAACTAATCCTTCTACTTCAAATTGATTTGAAGCTAAATCATCTGTTTCGCGTGGATTTGAAGCTGAACCTTCTATATCGCAATGATTTGAAGCTAAATCATGTGATTCGCTTGGATTTGGAGCTAACTCGTTTATTTCGTCTTCATTTGAAGCTATATCACTTATATCGCAACTATCTGATGTTAAATCATTTGTTTCGCATGGATTGGAGCTAAACCTTCTACATCGCAATGATTTGAAGCTAAATCATGTGGTTCGCTTGGATTTGGCGCTAACTCGTTTATTTCGTCTGCATTTGAAGCTATATCACTTATATCGCAACTATCTGATGTTAAATCATTTGTTTCGCATGGATTTGAAGCTAAACCTTCTACATCGCATTGATTTGCAGATAAATCATGTGTTTCGCATGGATTAGAAGCTAACTCGTTTGTTTCCCCTGTATTCGAAACTATATCATTTATATCGCAACTATCTGATGTTAAATCATTTGTGTCGCATGGATTTGAAGCTAAACCTTCTATATCGCATTGATTTGTAGCGAAATCATGTGTTTCGCGTGGATTTGAAGCTAAACCATCTATATCGTATTGATTTGAAGATTAATCAGGTGTTTTGTATGGATTTGAAGCTAAATCAACGAGTTACAAACGTGTTTCCCCTGCATTTGAAACTGTATCACTTATATCGCAATTATCTGAAGCTTATTCATTTGTGTCGAATGGATTTGAAGCTAAACCTTCTACATAGAATTCATTTGAAGCATAATCATGTGTTTTGCATGGATTTGAAGCCAACTCGTTTGTTCCTCCTGCATTTGACGCTATATCACTTATATCGCATGTATCTGATGCTAAATCATTTGTATCGCAATGATTTGGAGCTAATCCTTCTGCTTCGAATTGATTTGAAGCTAAATCATGTGTTTCGCGTGGATTTGAAGCTCACTCGTTTGCTTCGTCTGCATTTGAAGCTATATCACCTATATCCCACGTGTTTGAAGCTAAATCATTTGTTTCGCATGGATTTGAAGCTAACTCGTTTGTTTCGTCTGCATTTGAAGCTATATCTCTTATATCGCAAGTATCTGAAGCTATATCATTTGTGTCGCATGGATTTGAAGATCAACCTTCTATTTCGCATTGATTTGTAGCTAAATCATGTGTTTCGCGTGGATTTGAAGCTAAACCTTCTAAATCGCATTGATTTGGATCTAAGTCATGTGTTTCGCTTGGATTTGAAACTATCTCGTTTGTTACGTCTGCATTTGAAGCTATATCACTTATATCGCAACTGTCTGATGTTAAATCATTTGTTTCGCATGGATTTGAAGCTAAACATTCTACATCGCATTGATTTGAAGCTAAATCATGTGTTTCGCTTGGATTTGATGCTATCATGTTTGTTTCGTCTGCATTTGAAGCTATATCACTTATATCGCAACTATTTGATGTTAAATCGTTTGTGTCGCATGGATTTGAAGCTAAACCTTATATATTGCATTATTCTGAAGCATAATCATCTGTTTTGCATGGCTTTGAAGCTAACTCGTTTGTGTTTCTCTTGCATTTGAAGCTATATCACTTATATCGCAACTATCTGATGTTAAATCATTTGTTTCGTATGGATTTGAAGCTAAACCTTCTACATCGCATTGAGTTAAAGCTAAATCATGTCTTTCGCTTGGATATGAAGCTAACTCGATTGTGTTTCTCTTGCATTTGAAGCTATATCACTTATATCGCATGTACCTGATGTTAAATCATTTGTTTCGCATGGATTTGAAGCTAAACCTTCTATACCGCATTGATTTGAAGCTAAATCATGTGTTTCGCGTGGATTTGAAACTCACTCGTTTGCTTCGTCTGCATTTGAAGCTATATCACCTATATCCCACGTGTTTGAAGCTAAATCATTTGTTTCGCATGGATTTGAAGCTAACTCGTTTGTTTCGTCTGCAGTTGAAGCTATATCTCTTATATCGCAAGTATCTGAAGCTATATCATTTGTGTCGCATGGATTTGAAGATCAACCTTCTATTTCGCAATGACATGAAGCTAAATCATGTGATTCGCTTGGATTTGGACTTAACTCGTTTATTTCGTCTTCATTTGAAGCTATATCACTTATATCGCAACTATCTGATGTTAAATCATTTGTGTCACATGGAATTGAAGCTAATCCTTCCGCTTCGAATTGATTTGAAGCTAAATCATGTGGTTCGCTTGGATTTGGAGCTAACTCGTTTATTTCGTCTGCAGTTGAAGCTAAATCACTTATATCGCTACTATCTGATGTTAAATCATTTGTTTCGCATGGATTTGAAGCTAAACCTTCTACATCGCATTGTTATGAAGCTAAATCATGTGTTTCGCTTGGATTTGAAGTTATCTCTTTTGTTATGTCTGCATTTGACGCTATATCACTTACATCGCATGTATCTGATGCTGAATCATTTGTATCGCATGGATTTGTAACTAATCCTTCTACTTCTAATTGATTTGAAGCTAAATCATGTGTTTCGGGTGGATTTAAAGCTAAACCTTCTACATCGCAATGATTTGAAGCTAAATCATGTGGTTCGCTTGGATTTGGAGCTAACTCGTTTATTTCGTCTGCATTTGAATCTATATCACTTATATCGCAACTATCTGATGTTAAATCATTTGTTTCGCATAGATTTGAAGCTAAACCTTCTACATCGCATTGATTTGCAGCTAAATCATGTGTTTCGCATGGATTAGAAGCTAACTCGTTTGTTTCCCCTGTATTCGAAACTATATCATTAATATCGCAACTATCTAATGTTAAATCATTTGTTTCGCATGGATTTGAAGCTAAACCTTCTACATCGCATTGTTATGAAGCTAAATCATGTGTTTCGCTTGGATTTGAAGTTATCTCTTTTGTTATGTCTGCATTTGACGCTATATCACTTATATCGCGTGTATCTGATGCTGAATCATTTGTATCGAATGGATTTGTAACTAATCCTTCTACTTTGAATTGATTTGAAGCTAAATCATGTGTTTCACGTGGATTTGAAGCTAAACCTTCTACATCGCAATGATTTGAAGCTAAATCATGTGATTAGCTTGGATTTGGAGCTAACTCGTTTATTTCGTCTTCATTTGAAGCTATATCACTTATATCCCAAGTGTTTGTAGCTAAATCATTTGTTTCGCTTGGATTTGAAGCAAAACCTTCTACATTGCATTGATTTAATGCTAAATCATGTTTTTCGCTGGGATATGAAGCTAACTCGATTGTGTTTCTCTTGCATTTGAAGCTATATCACTTATATCGCATGTACCTGATGTTAAATCATTTGTTTCGCATGGATTTGAAGCTAAACCTTCTATACCGCATTGATTTGAAGCTAAATCATGTGTTTCGCGTGGATTTGAAACTCACTCGTTTGCTTCGTCTGCATTTGAAGCTATATCACCTATATCCCACGTGTTTGAAGCTAAATCATTTGTTTCGCATGGATTTGAAGCTAACTCGTTTGTTTCGTCTGCAGTTGAAGCTATATCTCTTATATCGCAAGTATCTGAAGCTATATCATTTGTGTCGCATGGATTTGAAGATCAACCTTCTATTTCGCAATGACATGAAGCTAAATCATGTGATTCGCTTGGATTTGGAGCTAACTCGTTTATTTCGTCTTCATTTGAAGCTATATCACTTATATCGCAACTATCTGATGTTAAATCATTTGTGTCACATGGAATTGAAGCTAATCCTTCCGCTTCGAATTGATTTGAAGCTAAATCATGTGGTTCGCATGGATTTGAAGCTAACTCGTTTGTTTCGTCTGCATTTGAAGCTATATCACATATATCCCAAACGTTTGAAAGTAAATCATTTGTTTCGCATGGATTTGAAGTTAAACCTTCTACATCGCAATGATTTGCAGCTAAATCATGTGTTTCGCATGGATTAGAAGCTAACTCGTTTGTTTCCCCTGTATTCGAAGCTATATCATTTATATCGCAACTATCTGATGTTAAATCATTTGTTTCGCATGGATTTGAAGCTAAACCTTCTACATCGCATTGTTATGAAGCTAAATCATGTGTTTCGCTTGGATTTGAAGCTATCACTTTTGTAAGTCTGCTTTTGACGCTATATCACATATCGCATGTATATGATGCTGAATCATTTGTACCGCATGGATTTGAAACTAATCCTTCTACTTCAAATTGATCTGAAGCTAAATCATGTGTTTCGCGTGGATTTGAAGCTAAACCTTCTACATCGCATTGTTATGAAGCTAAATCATGTGTTTCGCTTTGATTTGAAGCCATCTCTTTTGTTACGTCTGCATTTGACGCTATATCACTTATATCGCATGTATCTGATGCTGAATCATTTGTATCGCATGGATTTGAAACTAATCCTTCTACTTCGAATTGATTTGAAGCTAAATCATGTGTTTCGCGTGGATTTGAAGCTAAACATTCTACATCGCAATGATTTGAAGCTAAATCATGTGATTCGCTTGGATTTGGAGCTAACTCGTTTATTTCGTCTTCATTTGAAGCTATATCACTTATATACCAAGTGTTTGAAGCTATATTATTTGTTTCGCTTGGATTTGAAGCTAAACCTTCTACATCGCATTGTTATGAAGCTAAATCATGTGTTTTGCATGGATTTGAAGCTAACTCGTTTGTTTCTCCTGAATTTGAAGCTATATCCCTTACATCGCATGTATCTGATGCTGAATCATTTGTATCGCATGGATTTGAAGCTAATCCTTCTACTTCGAATTGATTCGAAGGTAAATCATGTGTTTCGCATGGATTTGAAGCTAACTCGTATGTTTCGAATGCATTTGAAGCTATATCACATATATCCCAAGCGTTAGAAAGTAAATCATTTGTTTCGCATGGATTTGAAGTTGAACCTTCTACATCGCAATGATTTGAAGCTAAATCATGTGGTTCGCTTGGATTTGGAGCTAACTCGTTTGTTACGTCTACATTTCACGCTACATCACTTATATCGCATGTATGTGATGCTGAATCATTTGTATCGCATGGATTTGAAGCTAATCCTTCTACTTCGAATTGATTCGAAGGTAAATCATGTGATTTCGCATGGATTTGAAGTTGAACCTTCTACATCGCAATGATTTGAAGCTACATCATGTGGTTCGCGTGGATTTGGAGCTAACTCGTTTATTTCGTCTGCATTTGAAACTATATCACTTATATCGCTACTATCTGATGTTAAATCATTTGTTTCGCATGGATTTGAAGCTAAACCTTCTACATCGCATTGTTATGAAGCTAAATCATGTGTTTCGTTTGGATTTGAAGCTATCTCGTTTGTTTCGTCTGCATTTGAAGCTATATCACTTACATCGCAACTATCTGATGTTAAATCCTTTGTTTCGCATTGATTTGAAGCTAAACCTTCTACATCGGATTGATTTAAAGCTAAATCATGTGTCTCACTTGGATATGAAGCTAACACGTTTGTTTCGTCTGCATTTGAAGCTATATCACTTATATCGCAAGTATCTGAATCTTATTCATTTGAGTAGCATGGATTTGAAGCTAAACCTTCTACATCGCATTGATTTGAAGCTAAATCATGTGTTTCGCATGGATTTGAATCTAACTCGTTTGTTTCGCCTGCATTTGAAGCTATATCACTTATATCCCAAGTGTTTGAAGCTAAATCATTTGTTTCGCATGGATTTGAAGCTAATCCTTCTACTTCGAATTGAATTGTAGCTAAATCGTGTGTTTCGGATGGATATGAAGCTAACTCGTTTGTTTTGTCTGCATATGAAGCTATGTCACTTATATCGCAAGTATCTGAACCTAAATCATTTGTTTCGCATGGATTTAAAGCTAAGCCTTGTACATCGCCTTGATTTGAAGCTAAATCATGTGTTTCGCTTGGATTTGAAGCTATCTCGTTTGTTTCGTCTGCATTTGAAGCTATATCTCTTATGTCGCAAGTATCTGAAGCTAAATCATTTGTGTCTCATGGATTTGAAGCTAAAGCTTCTATATAGCATTGATTTGAAGATTAAACATGTGTTTTTGCGTGGATTTGACGCTAACTCGTTTGTTTCTATTGCATTTGAAACTATATCACTTAGACCGCAAGTATCTGAAGCTAAATCAATTGTGTCGCATGGATTTGAAACTAAACCTTCTATATCGCACTAATTAGAATCATAATCATCTGTTTTGCATGGATTTGAAGCTAACTCGTTTGTTTCTCCTGCATTTGAAGCTATATCACTTATATCGCATGTACCTGATGTTAAATCATTTGTTTCGCATGGATTTGAATCTAAACCTTCTACATCGCATTGATTTAAAGCTAAATCATGTGTTTCGCTTGGATATGAAGCTAACTCGTTTGTTTCGTCTGCATTTGAAGCTATATCTCTTATATCGCAAGTATCTGAAGCTAAATCATTTGTATCGCATGAATTTGAAGCTAATCCTTCTACTTCGAATTGATTTGAAGCTAAATCATGTGTTTGGCTTGGATATGAATCTAACTCGTTTGTTTCGCCCGAATTTGAAGCTATATCTCTTATATCGGAAGTATCTGAAGCTATATCATTTGTGTCGCATGGATTTGAAGCTAAACCTTCTACATAGCATTGATTTGAAGCATAATCATGTGTTTTGCATGGATTTGAAGCTAAACCTTCTACATCGCATTGCTATGAAGCTAAATCATTTGTTTTGCATGGATTTGAAGCTAACTCGTTTGTTTCTCCTGAATTTGAAGCTATATCCCTTATATCGCATGTATCTGATGCTGAATCATTTGTATCGCATGGATTTGAAGCTAATCCTTCTACTTCGAATTGATTCGAAGGTAAATCATGTGTTTCGCATGGATTTGAAGCTAACTCGTATGTTTCGAATGCATTTGAAGCTATATCACATATATCCCAAGCGTTAGAAAGTAAATCATTTGTTTCGCATGGATTTGAAGTTGAACCTTCTACATCGCAATGATTTGAAGCTAAATCATGTGATTCGCTTGGATTTGGAGCTAACTCGTTTATTTCGTCTTCATTTGAAGCTATATCACTTAGATCGCAAGTATCTGAAGCTAAATCAATTGTGTCGCATGGATTTGAAACTAAACCTTCTATATCGCACTAATTAGAATCATAATCATCTGTTTTGCATGGATTTGAAGCTAACTCGTTTG
Organism: Megalopta genalis; assembly: GCF_051020955.1. NCBI lineage: Eukaryota > Metazoa > Arthropoda > Insecta > Hymenoptera > Halictidae > Megalopta > Megalopta genalis. The sequence continues at coordinate 56,661 of NW_027476626.1, forward strand.
TTTCTCCTGCATTTGAAGCTATATCACTTATATCGCATGTACCTGATGTTAAATCATTTGTTTCGCATGGATTTGAATCTAAACCTACTACATCGCATTAATTTAAAGCTAAATCATGTGTTTCGCTTGGATATGAAGCTAACTCGTTTGTTTCGTCTGCATTTGAAGCTATATCTCTTATATCGCAAGTATCTGAAGCTAAATCATTTGTATCGCATGAATTTGAAGCTAATCCTTCTACTTCGAATTGATTTGAAGCTAAATCATGTGTTTGGCTTGGATATGAATCTAACTCGTTTGTTTCGCCCGAATTTGAAGCTATATCTCTTATATCGGAAGTATCTGAAGCTATATCATTTGTGTCGCATGGATTTGAAGCTAAACCTTCTACATCGCATTGTTATGAAGCTAAATCATGTGTTTTGCATGGATTTGAAGCTAACTCGTTTGTTTCTCCTGAATTTGAAGCTATATCCCTTATATCGCATGTATCTGATGCTGAATCATTTGTATCGCATGGATTTGAAGCTAATCCTTCTACTTCGAATTGATTCGAAGGTAAATCATGTGTTTCGCATGGATTTGAAGCCATCTCTGTTGTTACGTCTGCATTTGACGCTACATCACTTATATCGCATGTATCTGATGCTGAATCATTTGTATCGCATGGATTTGTAACTAATCCTTCTACTTCTAATTGATTTGAAGCTAAATCATGTGTTTCGCGTGGATTTGAAGCTAAACCTTCTACATCGCAATGATTTGAAGCTAAATCATGTGGTTCGCTTGGATTTGGAGCTAACTCGTTTATTTCGTCTGCATTTGAATCTATATCACTTATATCGCAACTATCTGATGTTAAATCATTTGTGTCACATGGAATTGAAGCTAATCCTTCCGCTTCGAATTGATTTGAAGCTAAATCATGCGGTTCGCTTGGATTTGGAGCTAACTCGTTTATTTCGTCTGCAGTTGAAGCTATATCACTTATATCGCTACTATCTGATGTTAAATCATTTGTTTCGCATGGATTTGAAGCTAAACCTTCTACATCGCATTGTTATGAAGCTAAATCATGTGTTTCGCTTGGATTTGAAGTTATCTCTTTTGTTACGTCTGCATTTGACGCTATATCACTTATATCGCATGTATCTGATGCTGAATCATTTGTATCGCATGGATTTGTAACTAATCCTTCTACTTCTAATTGATTTGAAGCTAAATCATGTGTTTCGCGTGGGTTTGAAGCTAAACCTTCTACATCGCAATGATTTGAAGCTAAATCATGTGGTTCGCTTGGATTTGGAGCTAACTCGTTTATTTCGTCTGCATTTGAATCTATATCACTTATATCGCAACTATCTGATGTTAAATCATTTGTCTCGCATAGATTTGAAGCTAAACCTTCTACATCGCATTGAGTTGCAGCTAAATCATGTGTTTCGCATGGATTAGAAGCTAACTCGTTTGTTTCCCCTGCATTCGAAGCTATATCATTTATATCGCAACTATCTGATGTTAAATCATTTGTTTCGCATGGATTTGAAGCTAAACCTTCTACATCGCATTGATTTAAAGCTAAATCATGTGTTTCGCTTGGATATGAAGCTAACTCGTTTGTTTCGTCTGCATTTGAAGCTATATCTCTTATATCGCAAGTATCTGAAGCTAAATCATTTGTATCGCATGAATTTGAAGCTAATCATTCTACTTCGAATTGATTTGAAGCTAAATCATGTGTTTGGCTTGGATATGAATCTAACTCGTTTGTTTCGTCCGAATTTGAAGCTATATCTCTTATATCGGAAGTATCTGAAGCTGTATCATTTGTGTCGCATGGATTTGAAGCTAAACCTTCTACATAGCATTGATTTGAAGCATAATCATGTGTTTTGCATGGATTTGAAGCTAAACCTTCTACATCGCATTGCTATGAAGCTAAATCATTTGTTTTGCATGGATTTGAAGCTAACTCGTTTGTTTCTCCTGAATTTGAAGCTATATCCCTTATATCGCATGTATCTGATGCTGAATCATTTTTATCGCATGGATTTGAAGCTAATCCTTCTACTTCGAATTTATTCGAAGGTAAATCATGTGTTTCGCATGGATTTGAAGCTAACTCGTATGTTTCGAATGCATTTGAAGCTATATCACATATATCCCAAGCATTAGAAAGTAAATCATTTGTTTCGGATGGATTTGAAGTTGAACCTTCTACATCGCAATGATTTGAAGCTAAATCATGTGGTTCGCTTGGATTTGGAGCTAACTCGTTTATTTCGTCTTCATTTGAAGCTATATCACTTATATACCAAGTGTTTGAAGCTAAATCATTTGTTTCGCTTGGATTTGAAGCTAAACCTTCTACATCGCATTGTTATGAAGCTAAATCACGTGTTTCGTTTGGATTTGAAGCTATCTCGTTTGTTTCGTCTGCATTTGAAGCTATATCACTTACATCGCAACTATCTGATGTTAAATCCTTTGTTTCGCATTGATTTGAAGCTAAACCTTCTACATCGGATTGATTTAAAGCTAAATCATGTGTCTCACTTGGATATGAAGCTAACACGTTTGTTTCGTCTGCATTCGAAGCTATATCACTTATATCGCAAGTATCTGAATCTTATTCATTTGAGTCGGATGGATTTGAAGCTAAACCTTCTACATCGCATTGATTTGAAGCTAAATCATGTGTTTCGCATGGATTTGAATCTAACTCGTTTGTTTCGCCTGCATTTGAAGCTATATCACTTATATCCTAAGTGTTTGAAGCTAAATCATTTGTTTCGCATGGATTTGAAGCTAATCCTTCTACTTCGAATTGATATGTAGCTAAATCGTGTGTTTCGGATGGATATGAAGCTAACTCGTTTGTTTCGTCTGCATTTGAAACTATATCTCTTATATCGCAAGTATCTGAAGCTATATCATTTGTGTCGCATGGATTTTAAGCTAACCCTTCTACTTCGAATTGATTTGAAGGTATATCATGTGTTTCGCATGGATTTGAAGCTAACTCGTATGTTTCGAATGCATTTGAAGCTATATCACATATATCCCAAGCGTTAGAAAGTAAATCATTTGTTTCGCATGGATTTGAAGTTGAACCTTCTACATCGCAATGATTTGAAGCTTAATCATGTTATTCGCTTGGATTTGGAGCTAACACGATTGTTTCTGCAGTATTTGAAGCTATGTCACTTATATCGCAAGTATCTGAACCTAAATCATTTGTTTCGCATGGATTTAAAGCTAAGCCTTGTACATCGCCTTGATTTGAAGCTAAATCATGTGTTTCGCTTGGATTTGAAGCTAGCTCGTTTGTTTCGTCTGCATTTGAAGCTATATCTCTTATGTCGCAAGTATCTGAAGCTAAATCATTTGTGTCTCATGGATTTGAAGCTAAAGCTTCTATATAGCATTGATTTGAAGATTAAACATGTGTTTTTGCGTGGATTTGACGCTAACTCGTTTGTTTCTATTGCATTTGAAACTATATCACTTAGACCGCAAGTATCTGAAGCTAAATCAATTGTGTCGCATGGATTTGAAACTAAACCTTCTATATCGCACTAATTAGAATCATAATCATCTGTTTTGCATGGATTTGAAGCTAACTCGTTTGTTTCTCCTGCATTTGAAGCTATATCACTTATATCGCATGTAGTTGATGTTAAATCATTTGTTTCGCATGGATTTGAATCTAAACCTTCTACATCGCATTGATTTAAAGCTAAATCATGTGTTTCGCTTGGATATGAAGCTAACTCGTTTGTTTCGTCTGCATTTGAAGCTATATCTCTTATATCGCAAGTATCTGAAGCTAAATCATTTGTATCGCATGAATTTGAAGCTAATCCTTCTACTTCGAATTGATTTGAAGCTAAATCATGTGTTTGGCTTGGATATGAATCTAACTCGTTTGTTTCGCCCGAATTTGAAGCTATATCTCTTATATCGGAAGTATCTGAATCTATATCATTTGTGTCGCATGGATTTGAAGCTAAACCTTCTACATAGCATTGATTTGAAGCATAATCATGTGTTTTGCATGGATTTGAAGCTAAACCTTCTACATCGCATTGCTATGAAGCTAAATCATTTGTTTTGCATGGATTTGAAGCTAACTCTTTTGTTTCTCCTGAATTTGAAGCTATATCCCTTATATCGCATGTATCTGATGCTGAATCATTTGTATCGCATGGATTTGAAGCTAATCCTTCTACTTCGAATTGATTCGAAGGTAAATCATGTGTTTCGCATGGATTTGAAGCTAACTCGTATGTTTCGAATGCATTTGAAGCTATATCACATATATCCCAAGCGTTAGAAAGTAAATCATTTGTTTCGCATGGATTTGAAGTTGAACCTTCTACATCGCAATGATTTGAAGCTAAATCATGTGGTTCGCTTGGATTTGGAGCTAACTCGTTTATTTCGTCTTCATTTGAAGCTATATCACTTATATACCAAGTGTTTGAAGCTAAATCATTTGTTTCGCTTGGATTTGAAGCTAAACCTTCTACATCGCATTGTTATGAAGCTAAATCATGTGTTTTGCATGGATTTGAAGCTAACTCGTTTGTTTCGAATGCATTTGAAGCTATATCACATATATCCCAAGCGTTAGAAAGTAAATCATTTGTTTCGCATGGATTTGAAGTTGAACCTTCTACATCGCAATGATTTGAAGCTTAATCATGTTATTCGCTTGGATTTGGAGCTAACACGTTTGTTTCTGCAGTATTTGAAGCTATGCCACTTATATCGCAAGTATCTGAACCTAAATCATTTGTTTCGCATGGATTTAAAGCTAAGCCTTGTACATCTCCTTGATTTGAAGCTAAATCATGTGTTTCGCTTGGATTTGAAGCTATCTCGTTTGTTTCGTCTGCATTTGAAGCTATATCTCTTATGTCGCAAGTATCTGAAGCTAAATCTTTTGTCTCATGGATTTGAAGCTAAAGCTTCTATATAGCATTGATTTGAAGATTAAACATGTGTTTTTGCGTGGATTTGACGCTAACTCGTTTGTTTCTTCTGCATTTGAAACTATATCACTTAGATCGCAAGTATCTGAAGCTAAATCAATTGTGTCGCATGGATTTGAAACTAAACCTTCTATATCGCACTAATTAGAATCATAATCATCTGTTTTGCATGGATTTGAAGCTAACTCGTTTGTTTCTCCTGCATTTGAAGCTATATCACTTATATCGCATGTACCTGATATTAAATCATTTGTTTCGCATGGATTTGAATCTAAACCTTCTACATCGCATTGATTTAAAGCTAAATCATGTGTTTCGCTTGGATATGAAGCTAACTCGTTTGTTTCGTCTGCATTTGAAGCTATATCTCTTATATCGCAAGTATCTGAAGCTAAATCATTTGTATCGCATGAATTTGAAGCTAATCCTTCTACTTCGAATTGATTTGAAGCTAAATCATGTGTTTGGCTTGGATATGAATATAACTCGTTTGTTTCGCCCGAATTTGAAGCTATATCTCTTATATCGGAAGTATCTGAAGCTAAATCAATTGTGTCGCATGGATTTGAAACTAAACCTTCTATATCGCACTAATTAGAATCATAATCATCTGTTTTGCATGGATTTGAAGCTAACTCGTTTGTTTCTCCTGCATTTGAAGCTATATCACTTATATCGCATGTACCTGATATTAAATCATTTGTTTCGCATGGATTTGAATCTAAACCTTCTACATCGCATTGATTTAAAGCTAAATCATGTGTTTCGCTTGGATATGAAGCTAACTCGTTTGTTTCGTCTGCATTTGACGCTATATCACTTATATCGCGTGTATCTGATGCTGAATCATTTGTATCGAATGGATTTGTAACTAATCCTTCTACTTTGAATTGATTTGAAGCTAAATCATGTGTTTCACGTGGATTTGAAGCTAAACCTTCTACATCGCAATGATTTGAAGCTAAATCATGTGGTTCGCTTGGATTTGGAGCTAACTCGTTTATTTCGTCTTCATTTGAAGCTATATCACTTATATACCAAGTGTTTGAAGCTAAATCATTTGTTTCGCTTGGATTTGAAGCTAAACCTTCTACATCGCATTGTTATGATGCTAAATCATGTGTTTTGCATGGATTTGAAGCTAACTCGTTTGTTTGTCCTGAATTTGAAGCTATATCCCTTATATCGCATGTATCTGATGCTGAATCATTTGTATCGCATGGATTTGAAGCTAATCCTTCTACTTCGAATTGATTCGAAGGTAAATCATGTGTTTCGCATGGATTTGAAGCTAACTCGTATGTTTCGAATGCATTTGAAGCTATATCACATATATCCCAAGCGTTAGAAAGTAAATCATTTGTTTCGCATGGATTTGAAGTTGAACCTTCTACACCGCAATGATTTGAAGCTAAATCATGTGGTTCGCTTGGATTTGGAGCTAACTCGTTTGTTACGTCTGCATTTCACGCTACATCACTTATATCGCATGTATCTGATGCTGAATCATTTGTATCGCATGGATTTGAAACTAATCCTTCTACTTCAAATAGATTTGAAGCTAAATCATGTGTTTCGCGTGGATTTGAAGCTGAACCTTCTACATCGCAATGATTTGAAGCTAAATCATTTGATTCGCTTGGATTTGGAGCTAACTCGTTTATTTCTTCTTCATTTGAAGCTATATCACTTATATCGCAACTATCTGATGTTAAATCATTTGTTTCGCATGGATTGGAGCTAAACCTTCTACATCGCATTGATTTGAAGCATAATCATGTGTTTTGCATGGATTTGCAGCTAACTCGTTTGTTTCTCCTGAATTTGAAGCAATATCCCTTATATCGCATGTATCTGATGCTGAATCATTTGTATCGCATGGATTTGAAGCTAATCCTTCTACTTCGAATTGATTCGAAGGTAAATCATGTGTTTCGCATGGATTTGAAGTTGAACCTTCTACATCACAATGATTTGAAGCTAAATCATGTGTTTCGCTTGGATTTGTAGCTAAACCTTCTACATCGCAATGATTTGAGGCTAAATCATGTGATTCGCTTGGATTTGGAGCTAACTCGTTTATTTCGTCTTCATTTGAAGCTATATCACTTATATCGCAACTATCTGATGTTAAATCATTTGTGTCACATGGAATTGAAGCTAATCCTTCCGCTTCGAATTGATTTGAAGCTAAATCATGTGGTTCGCTTGGATTTGGAGCTAACTCGTTTATTTCGTCTGCAGTTGAAGCTATATCACTTATATCGCAACTATCTGATGTTAAATCATTTGTTTCGCATGGATTTGAAGCTAAACCTTCTACATCGTATTGTTATGAAGCTAAATCATGTGTTTCGCTTGGATTTGAAGTTATCTCTTTTGTTACGTCTGCATTTGACGCTATATCACTTATATCGCATGTATCTGATGCTGAATCATTTGTATCGCATGGATTTGTAACTAATCCTTCTACTTCTAATTGATTTGAAGCTAAATCATGTGTTTGGCTTGGATATGAATCTAACTCGTTTGTTTCGTCTGCATTTGAAGCTATATCTCTTATGTCGCAAGTATCTGAAGCTAAATCATTTGTGTCTCATGGATTTGAAGCTAAAGCTTCTATATAGCATTGATTTGAAGATTAAACATGTGTTTTTGCGTGGATTTGACGCTAACTCGTTTGTTTCTTCTGCATTTGAAACTATATCACTTAGATCGCATGTACCTGATGTTAAATCATTTGTTTCGCATGGATTTGAATCTAAACCTTCTACATCGCATTGATTTAAAGCTAAATCAGGTGTTTCGCTTGGATATGAAGCTAACTCGTTTGTTTCGCCCGAATTTGAAGCTATATCTCTTATATCGGAAGTATCTGAAGCTATATCATTTGTGTCGCATGGATTTGAAGCTAAACCTTCTACATAGCATTGATTTGAAGCATAATCATGTGTTTTGCATGGATTTGAAGCTAAACCTTCTACATCGCATTGCTATGAAGCTAAATCATTTGTTTTGCATGGATTTGAAGCTAACTCGTTTGTTTCTCCTGAATTTGAAGCTATATCCCTTATATCGCATGTATCTGATGCTGAATCATTTGTATCGCATGGATTTGAAGCTAATCCTTCTACTTCGAATTGATTCGAAGGTAAATCATGTGTTTCGCATGGATTTGAAGCCATCTCTGTTGTTACGTCTGCATTTGACGCTATATCACTTATATCGCATGTATCTGATGCTGAATCATTTGTATCGCATGGATTTGTAACTAATCCTTCTACTTCTAATTGATATGAAGCTAAATCATGTGTTTCGCGTGGATTTGAAGCTAAACCTTCTACATCGCAATGATTTGAAGCTAAATCATGTGGTTCGCTTGGATTTGGAGCGAACTCGTTTATTTCGTCTGCATTTGTATCTATATCACTTATATCGCAACTATCTGATGTTAAATCATCTGTTTAGCATAGATTTGAAACTAAACCTTCTACATCGCATTGATTTGCAGCTAAATCATGTGTTTCGCATGGATTTGGAGCTAACTCGTTTATTTCGTCTTCATTTGAAGCTATATCACTTATATCCCAAGTGTTTGTAGCTAAATCATTTGTTTCGCTTGGATTTGAAGCTAAACCTTCTACATTGCATTGATTTAATGCTAAATCATGTTTTTCGCTGGGATATGAAGCTAACTCGTTTGTTTCGGCTGCATTTGAAGCTATATCACTTATATCGCAACTATCTGATGTTAAATCATTTGTTTCGCATGGATTTGAAGCTAAACCTTCTACATCGCATTGTTATGAAGCTAAATCATGTGTTTCGCATGGATTTGAAGCTATCTCTTTTGTTAAGTCTGCATTTGACGCTATATCACTTATATCGCATGTATCTGATGCTGAATCATTTGTATCGCATGGATTTGAAACTAATCCTTCTACTTCGAATTGATTTGAACCTAAATCATGTGTTTCGCGTGGATTTGAAGCTAAACCTTCTACATCGCATTCTTATGAAGCTAAATCATGTGTTTCGCTTGGATTTGAAGCCATCTCTTTTGTTACGTCTGCATTTGACGCTATATCACTTATATCGCATGTATCTGATGCTGAATCATTTGTATCGCATGGATTTGTAACTAATCCTTCTACTTCTAATTAATTTGAAGCTAAGTCATGTGTTTCGCGTGGATTTGAAGCTAAACCTTCAACATCGCAATGATTTGAAGCTAAATCATGTGGTTCGCTTGGAATTGGAGCTAACTCGTTTATTTCGTCTTCATTTGAAGCTATATCACTTATATCGCAACTTTCTGATGTTAAATCATTTGTGTCACATGGAATTGAAGCTAATCCTTACGCTTCGAATTGATTTGAAGCTAAATCATGTGGTTCGCTTGGATTTGGAGCTAACTCGTTTATTTCGTCTGCAGTTGAAGCTATATCACTTATATCGCTACTATCTGATGTTAAATCATTTGTTTCGCATGGATTTGAAGCTAAACCTTCTACATCGCATTGTTATGAAGCTAAATCATGTGTTTCGCTTGGATTTGAAGTTGTCTCTTTTGTTACGTCTGCATTTGACGCGATATCACTTATATCGCATGTATCTGATGCTGAATCATTTGTATCGCATGGATTTGTAACTAATCCTTCTACTTCTAATTGATTTGAAGCTAAGTCATGTGTTTCGCGTGGATTTGAAGCTAAACCTTCAACATCGCAATGATTTGAAGCTAAATCATGTGGTTCGCTTGGATTTGGAGCTAACTCGTTTATTTCGTCTGCATTTGAAGCTATATCACTTATATCGCAACTATCTGATGTTAAATCATTTGTTTCGCATGGATTTGAAGCTAAACCTTCTACATCGCATTGTTATGAAGCTAAATCATGTGTTTCGCATGGATTTGAAGCTATCTCTTTTGTTAAGTCAGCATTTGACGCTATATCACTTATATCGCATGTATCTGATGCTGAATCATTTGTATCGCATGGATTTGAAGCTAATCCTTCTACTTCGAATTGATTCGAAGGTAAATCATGTGTTTCACATGGATTTGAAGCTAACTCGTATGTTTCGAATGCATTTGAAGCTATATCACATATATCCCAAGCGTTAGAAAGTAAATCATTTGTTTCGCATGGATTTGAAGTTCTACCTTCTACATCGGAATGATTTGAAGCTAAATCATGTGGTTCGCTTGGATTTGGAGCTAACTCGTTTGTTACGTCTGCATTTCACGCTACATCACTTATATCGCATGTATCTGATGGTGAATCATTTGTATCGCATGGATTTGAAACTAATCCTTCTACTTCAAATTGATTTGAAGCTAAATCATGTGTTTCGCGTGGAATGAAGCTGAACCTTCTACATCGCAATGATTTGAAGCTAAATCATGTGGTTCGCTTGGATTTGGAGCTAACTCGTTTGTTACGACTGCATTTCACGCTACATCACTTATATCCCATGTATCTGATGCTGAATCATTTGTATCGCATGGATTTGAAACTAATCCTTCTACTTCAAATTGATTTGAAGCTAAATCATGTGTTTCGCGTGGATTTGAAGCTGAACCTTCTATATCGCAATGATTTGAAGCTAAATCATGTTATTCGCTTGGATTTGGAGCTAACTCGTTTATTTCGTCTTCATTTGAAGCTATATCACTTATATCGCAACTATCTGATGTTAAATCATTTGTTTCGCATGGATTGGAGCTAAACCTTCCACATCGCAATGATTTGAAGCTAAATCATGTGGTTCGCTTGGATTTGGCGCTAACTCGTTTATTTCGTCTGCATTTGACGCTATATCACTTATATCGCATGTATCTGATGCTAAATCATTTGTATCGCAATGATTTGAAGCTAATCCTTCTGCTTCGAATTGATTTGAAGCTAAATCATGTGTTTCGCATGGATTTGAAGCTAAACCTTCTACATCGCATTGATTTGAAGCTAAATCTTGTGTTTCGCTTGGATTTGAAGCCATCTCGTTTGTTTTGTCTGCATTTGGAGCTAAATCACTTATATCGCAAGTATCTGAAGCTATATCATTTGTGTCGCATGAATTTGAAGCTAAAACTTCACCACTGCATTGATTTGAAGTTAAATCATGTGTTTGGCTTGGATATGAATCTAACTCGTTTGTTTCGCCCGAATTTGAAGCTATATCCCTTATATCGCATGTATCTGATGCTGAATCATTTGTATCGCATGGATTTGAAGCTAATCCTTCTACTTCGAATTGATTCGAAGGTAAATCATGTGTATCACATGGATTTGAAGCTAACTCGTATGTTTCGAATGCATTTGAAGCTATATCACATATATCCCAAGCGTTAGAAAGTAAATCATTTGTTTCGCATGGATTTGAAGTTCAACCTTCTACATCGGAATGATTTGAAGCTAAATCATGTGGTTCGCTTGGATATGAAGCTAACTCGTTTGTGTTTCTCTTGCATTTGAAGCTATATCACTTATATCGCATGTATCTGATGGTGAATCATTTGTATCGCATGGATTTGAAACTAATCCTTCTACTTCAAATTGATTTGAAGCTAAATCATGTGTTTCGCGTGGATTTGAAGCTAAACCTTCTATATCGCAATGATTTGACGCTGAATCATGTGTTTCGCTTGGATTTGAAGCTAACTCGTTTGATTCGTCTGCATTTGAAGCTATATCTCTTATATCGCAAGTATCTAAAGCTATATCAATTGTGTCGCATGGATTTGAAGCTAAACCTTCTATATCGCATTTATTTGAAGCTGAATCATGTGTTTCGTTTGGATTTGAAGCTAACTCGTTTGTTTCCCCTGCATTTGAAGTTATATCACTTATATCGCAACTATCTGATGTTGAGTAATTTGTTTCGCATGGATATGGAGCTAAACCTTCTACATCGCATTGATTTAGAGCTAAATCATGTGTTTCGCTTGAATATGATGCTAACTCGTTGTTTCGTCTGCATTTGAAGCTATATCTCTCATATCGCAAGTATCTGAAGCTAAATCATTTTTATCGCATGGATTTGAAGCTAAACCTTCTACATCGCATTGATTTGAAGCTAAATCTTGTGTTTCGCTTGGATTTGAAGCCATCTCGTTTGTTTTGTCTGCATTTGGAGCTAAATCACTTATATCGCAAGTATCTGAAGCTATATCATTTGTGTCGCATGAATTTGAAGCTAAAACTTCACCACTGCATTGATTTGCAGCTAAATCATGTGTTTCGCATGGATTTAAAGCTAACTCGTTTGTTTCGTCTGCATTTGACGCTGTATCACATATATCCCAAGTGTTTGAAGCTAAATCATTTGTTTCGCATGGATTTGAAGCTAAACCTTCTATACCGCATTGATTTGAAGCTAAATCATGTGTTTCGCGTGGATTTGAAGCTCACTCGTTTGCTTCGTCTGCATTTGAAGCTATATCACTTATATCCCACGTGTTTGAAGCTAAATCATTTGTTTCGCATGGATTTGAAGCTAACTCGTTTGTTTCGTCTGCATTTGAAGCTATATCCCTTATATCGCAAGTATCTGAAGCTATATCATTTGTGTCGCATGGATTTGAAGATAAACCTTCTATTTCGCATAGATTTGAAGCTAAATCTTGTGTTTCGCGTGGATTTGAAGCTAAACCTTCTAAATCGCATTGATTTGAATCTAAATCATGTGTTTCGCTTGGATTTGAAACTATCTCGTTTGTTACGTCTGCATTTGAAGCTATATCACTTATATCGCAACTGTCTGATGTTAAATCATTTGTTTCGCATGGATTTGAAGCTAAATCTTCTACATCGCATTGATTTGCAGCTCAATCATGTGTTTCGCATGGATTTGAATCTGACTCGTTTGTTTCGTCTGCATTTGAAGCTATATCTCTAATATCGCAAGTATCTGAAGCTAAATCATTTGTTTCGCATGGATTTGAACCTAAATCTTCTATATCGCATTTATTTCCAGCTGAATCATGTGTTTCGTATGGATTTGAAGCCAAACCTTCTATATCGCATTGATTTGAAGCTAAATCATGTGTGTCGCGTGTATTTGAAGCTAAACATTCTACATCGCATTGATTTGAAGCTAAATCATGTGTTTCGCTTGGATTTGATGCTATCTAGTTTGTTTCGTCTGCATTTGAAGCTATATCACTTATATCGCAACTATTTGATGTTAAATCATTTGTGTCGCATGGATTTGAAGCTAAACCTTCTATATCGCATTATTCTGAAGCATAATCATCTGTTTTGCATGGCTTTGAAGCTAACTCGTTTGTGTTTCTCTTGCATTTGAAGATATATCACTTATATAGCAACTATCTGATGTTAAATCATTTGTTTCGTATGGATTTGAAGCTAAACCTTCTACATCGCATTGATTTAAAGCTAATTCATGTCTTTCGCTTGGATATGAAGCTAACTCGTTTGTGTTTCTCTTGCATTTGAAGCTACATCACTTATATCGCATGTACCTGATGTTAAATCATTTGTTTCGCATGGATTTGAAGCTAAACCTTCTACATCGCATTGATTTAAAGCTAAATCATGTCTTTCGCTTGGATATGAAGCTAACTCGTTTGTTTCGTCTGCATTTGAAGCTATATCTCTTATATCGCAAGTATCTGAAGCTAAATCATTTGTATCGCATGGGTTTGAAGCTAAACCTTCTACACCGCATTGATTTGAAGCTAAATCTTGTGTTTCGCTTGGATTTGAAGCCATCACGTTTGTTTCGTCTGCATTTGGAGCTAAATCACTTATATCGCAAGTATCTGAAGCTATATCATTTGTGTCGCATGAATTTGAAGCTAAACCTTCACCACTGCATTGATTTGCAGCTAAACCTTCACCACTTCATTGATTTGCAGCTAAATCATGTGTTTCGCATTGATTTGAAGCTAACTCGTTTGTTTCACTTGCATTTGAAGCTATATCACTTATATCGCAACTATCTGATGCTAAATCATTTGTATCGCATGGATTTGAAACTAATCCTTCTACTTCGAATTGATTTGAAGCTAAATCATGTGTTTCGCATGGATATGAAGCTAACTCGTTTGTTTCGTCTGCATTTGAAGCTATATCTCTTGTATCGCAAGTATCTGAAGCTATATCATTTGTGTCGCATGGATTTGAAGCTAACCCTTCTATATCGCATTTATTTGAAGCTAAATCATGTGTGTCGCGAGGATTTGAAGCTAAACCTTCTACATCGCATTGATTTGAAGCTATATCATGTGTTTCGCTTGGATTTGAAGCTATCTCGTTTGTTCCGTCTGCATTTGAAGCTATATAACTTATATCGCAACTACCTGATGTTAAATCATTTGTGTCACATGGAATTGAAGCTAATCCTTCCGCTTCGAATTGATTTGAAGTTAAATCATGTGTTTGGCTTGGATATGAATCTAACTCGTTTGTTTCGCCCGAATTTGAAGCTATATCTCTTATATCGGAAGTATCTGAAGCTATATCATTTGTGTCGCATGGATTTGAAGCTAAACCTTCTACATCGCAATGATTTGAAGCTAAATCATGTCGTTCGCTTGGATTTGGAGCTAACTCGTTTATTTCGTCTGCATTTGAAGCTATATCACTTATATCGCAACTATCTGATGTTAAATCATTTGTTTCGCATGGATTTGAAGCTAAACCTTCTACATCGCATTGATTTGCAGCTAAATCATGTGTTTCGCATGGATTTGAAGCTAAACCTTCTACATCGCATTGTTATGAAGCTAAATCATGTGTTTTGCATGGATTTGGAGCTAACTCGTTTGTTTCTCCTGAATTTGAAGCTATATCCCTTATATCGCATGTATCTGATGCTGAATCATTTGTATCGCATGGATTTGAAGCTAATCCTTCTACTTCGAATTGATTCGAAGGTAAATCATGTGTTTCACATGGATTTGAAGCTAACTCGTATGTTTCGAATGCATTTGAAGCTATATCACATATATCCCAAGCGTTAGAAAGTAAATCATTTGTTTCGCATGGATTTGAAGTTCAACCTTCTACATCGGAATGATTTGAAGCTAAATCATGTGGTTCGCTTGGATATGAAGCTAACTCGTTTGTGTTTCTCTTGCATTTGAAGCTATATCACTTATATCGCATGTATCTGATGGTGAATCATTTGTATCGCATGGATTTGAAACTAATCCTTCTACTTCAAATTGATTTGAAGCTAAATCATGTGTTTCGCGTGGATTTGAAGCTGAACCTTCTACATCGCAATGATTTGAAGCTAAATCATGTGGTTCGCTTGGATTTGGAGCTAATTCGTTTGTTACGACTGCATTTCACGCTACATCACTTATATCGCATGTATCTGATGCTGAATCATTTGTATCGCATGGATTTGAAACTAATCCTTCTACTTCAAATTGATTTGAAGCTAAATCATGTGTTTCGCGTGGATTTGAAGCTGAACCTTCTATATCGCAATGATTTGAAGCTAAATCATGTGATTCGCTTGGATTTGGAGCTAACTCGTTTATTTCG
Organism: Megalopta genalis; assembly: GCF_051020955.1. Lineage (NCBI taxonomy): Eukaryota > Metazoa > Arthropoda > Insecta > Hymenoptera > Halictidae > Megalopta > Megalopta genalis. Next base: position 72,181 of record NW_027476626.1, read on the forward strand.
TCTTCATTTGAAGCTATATCACTTATATCGCAACTATCTGATGTTAAATCATTTGTTTCGCATGGATTGGAGCTAAACCTTCCACATCGCAATGATTTGAAGCTAAATCATGTGGTTCGCTTGGATTTGGCGCTAACTCGTTTATTTCGTCTGCATTTGACGCTATATCACTTATATCGCATGTATCTGATGCTAAATCATTTGTATCGCAATGATTTGAAGCTAATCCTTCTGCTTCGAATTGATTTGAAGCTAAATCATGTGTTTCACGTGGATTTGAAACTAACTCGTTTGTTTCGTCTGCATTTGAAGCTGTATCACATATATCCCAAGTGTTTGAAGCTAAATCTTTTTTTTCGCATGGATTTGAAGCTAAACCTTCTATACCGCATTGATTTGAAGCTAAATCATGTGTTTCGCGTGGATTTGAAGCTCACTCGTTTGCTTCGTCTGCATTTGAAGCTATATCACCTATATCCCACGTGTTTGAAGCTAAATCATTTGTTTCGCATGGATTTGAAGCTAACTCGTTTGTTTCGTCTGCATTTGGAGCTAAATCACTTATATCGCAAGTATCTGAAGCTATATCATTTGTGTCGCATGAATTTGAAGCTAAAACTTCACCACTGCATTGATTTGCAGCTAAATCATGTGTTTCGCATGGATTTAAAGCTAACTCGTTTGTTTCGTCTGCATTTGACGCTGTATCACATATATCCCAAGTGTTTGAAGCTAAATCATTTGTTTCGCATGGATTTGATGCTATCTAGTTTGTTTCGTCTGCATTTGAAGCTATATCACTTATATCGCAACTATTTGATGTTAAATCATTTGTGTCGCATGGATTTGAAGCTAAACCTTCTATATCGCATTATTCTGAAGCATAATCAACTGTTTTGCATGGCTTTGAAGCTAACTCGTTTGTGTTTCTCTTGCATTTGAAGATATATCACTTATATCGCAACTATCTGATGTTAAATCATTTGTTTCGTATGGATTTGAAGCTAAACCTTCTACATCGCATTGATTTAAAGCTAATTCATGTCTTTCGCTTGGATATGAAGCTAACTCGTTTGTGTTTCTCTTGCATTTGAAGCTATATCACTTATATCGCATGTACCTGATGTTAAATCATTTGTTTCGCATGGATTTGAAGCTAAACCTTCTACATCGCATTGATTTAAAGCTAAATCATGTCTTTCGCTTGGATATGAAGCTAACTCGTTTGTTTCGTCTGCATTTGAAGCCATATCTCTTATATCGCAAGTATCTGAAGCTAAATCATTTGTATCGCATGGATTTGAAGCTAAACCTTCTACATCGCATTGATTTGAAGCTAAATCATGTGTTTCGCTTGGATTTGAAGCCATCTCGTTTGTTTCGTCTGCATTTGGAGCTAAATCACTTATATCGCAAGTATCTGAAGCTATATCATTTGTGTCGCATGGATTTGAAGCTAAACCTTCTACATCGCAATGATTTGAAGCTAAATCATGTGATTCGCTTCGATATGAAGCTAACTCGTTTGATTCGTCTGCATTTGAAGCTATATCTCTTATATCGCAAGTATCTGAAGCTATATCATTTGTGTCACATGGATTTGAAGCTAAACCTTCTATATCGCAATGATTTGACGCTGAATCATGTGTTTCGCTTGGATTTGAAGCTAACTCGTTTGATTCGTCTGCATTTGAAGCTATATCTCTTATATCGCAAGTATCTAAAGCTATATCAATTGTGTCGCATGGATTTGAAGCTAAATCTTCTATATCGCATTTATTTGAAGCTGAATCATGTGTTTCGTTTGGATTTGAAGCTAACTCGTTTGTTTCCCCTGCATTTGAAGTTATATCACTTATATCGCATGTACCTGATGTTAAATCATTTGTTTCGCATGGATTTGAAGCTAAACCTTCTACATCGCATTGATTTAAAGCTAAATCATGTCTTTCGCTTGGATATGAAGCTAACTCGTTTGTTTCGTCTGCATTTGAAGCCATATCTCTTATATCGCAAGTATCTGAAGCTAAATCATTTGTATCGCATGGATTTGAAGCTAAACCTTCTACATCGCATTGATTTGAAGCTAAATCATGTGTTTCGCTTGGATTTGAAGCCATCTCGTTTGTTTCGTCTGCATTTGGAGCTAAATCACTTATATCGCAAGTATCTGAAGCTATATCATTTGTGTCGCATGGATTTGAAGCTAAACCTTCTACATCGCAATGATTTGAAGCTAAATCATGTGATTCGCTTCGATATGAAGCTAACTCGTTTGATTCGTCTGCATTTGAAGCTATATCTCTCATATCGCAAGTATCTGAAGCTAAATCATTTGTATCGCATGGATTTGAAGCTAAACCTTCTACATCGCATTGATTTGAAGCTAATTCATGTCTTTCGCTTGGATATGAAGCTAACTCGTTTGTGTTTCTCTTGCATTTGAAGCTATATCACTTATATCGCATGTACCTGATGTTAAAATCATTTGTTTCGCATGGATTTGAAGCTAAACCTTCTACATCGCATTGATTTAAAGCTAAATCATGTCTTTCGCTTGGATATGAAGCTAACTCGTTTGTTTCGTCTGCATTTGAAGCTATATCTCTTATATCGCAAGTATCTGAAGCTAAATCATTTGTATCGCATGGGTTTGAAGCTAAACCTTCTACATCGCATTGATTTGAAGCTAAATCTTGTGTTTCGCTTGGATTTGAAGCCATCTCGTTTGTTTCGTCTGCATTTGGAGCTAAATCACTTATATCGCAAGTATCTGAAGCTATATCATTTGTGTCGCATGAATTTGAAGCTAAACCTTCACCACTGCATTGATTTGCAGCTAAATCATGTGTTTCGCATTGATTTGAAGCTAACTCGTTTGTTTCACTTGCATTTGAAGCTATATCACTTATATGGCAACTATCTGATGTTAAATCATTTGTTTCGCATAGATTTGAATCTAATCCTTCTACTTCGAAATGATTTGAAGCTAAATCATGTGCTTCGCATGGATTTAAAGCTAACTCGTTTGTTTCGTCTGCATTTCACGCTGTATCACATATATCCCAAGTGTTTGAAGCTAAATCATTTGTTTCGCATGGATTTGAAGCTAAACCTTCTATACCGCATTGATTTGAAGCTAAATCATTCGTTTCGCATGGATTTGAAGCTAACTCGTTTGTTTCGTCTGCATTTGAAGCTATATCTCTTATATCGCAAGTATCTGTAGCTATATCATTTGTGTCGCATGGATTTGAAAATAAACCTTCTATTTCGCATAGATTTGAAGCTAAATCATGTGTTTCGCGTGGATTTGAAGCTAAACCTTCTAAATCGCATTGATTTGAATCTAAATCATGTGTTTCGCTTGGATTTGAAACTATCTCGTTTGTTACGTCTGCATTTGAAGCTATATCACTTATATCGCAACTGTCTGATGTTAAATCATTTGTTTCGCATGGATTTGAAGCTAAATCTTCTACATCGCATTGATTTGCAGCTCAATCATGTGTTTCGCATGGATTTGAATCTGACTCGTTTGTTTCGTCTGCATTTGAAGCTATATCTCTTATATCGCAAGTATCTGAAGCTAAATCATTTGTTTCGCATGGATTTGAACCTAAATCTTCTATATCGCATTTATTTGCAGCTGAATCATGTGTTTCGTATGGATTTGAAGCCAAACCTTCTATATCGCATTGATTTGAAGCTAAATCATGTGTTTCGCGTGTATTTGAAGCTAAACATTCTACATCGCATTGATTTGAAGCTAAATCATGTGTTTCGCTTGGATTTGATGCTATCTAGTTTGTTTCGTCTGCATTTGAAGCTACATCACTTATATCGCAACTATTTGATGTTAAATCATTTGTGTCGCATGGATTTGAAGCTAAACCTTCTATATCGCATTATTCTGAAGCATAATCATCTGTTTTGCATGGCTTTGAAGCTAACTCGTTTTTGTTTCTCTTGCATTTGAAGCTATATCACTTATATCGCAACTATCTGATGTTAAATCATTTGTTTCGTATGGATTTGAAGCTAAACCTTCTACATCGCATTGATTTAAAGCTAAATCATGTCTTCCGCTTGGATATGAAGCTAACTCGTTTGTGTTTCTCTTGCATTTGAAGCTATATCACTTATATCGCATGTACCTGATGTTAAATCATTTGTTTCGCATGGATTTGAAGCTAAACCTTCTACATCGCATTGATTTGAAGCTAAATCATGTGTTTCGCATGGATTTGAAGCTAAACCTTCTACATCGCATTGATTTGTAGCTAAATCATGTGTTTCGCTTGGATTTGAAGCTAACTCGTTTGTTTCGTCTGAATTTGAAGCTATATCTCTTATATCGCAAGTATCAGAAGCTAAATCATTTATTTCGCATGGATTTGAAGCTAAATCTTCTACATCGCATTGATTTGAGGCTTAATCATGTGTTTTGTATGGATTTGAAGCTAACTCGTTTGTTTCCCCTGCATTTGAAGCTAATTTACTTATATCCCAAGTGTTTGAAGCTAAAACATTTGTTTCGCATGGGTTTGAAGCTAAACCTTCTATATCGCATTGATTTGAAGCTAAATCATGTGTTTCGCGTGGATTTGAAGTTAAACCTTCTACATCGCATTGATTTGAAGCTAAATCATGTGTTTCGCTTGGATATGAAGCTAACTCGTTTGTTTCGTCTGCATTTGAAGCTATACCTCTTATATCTCAAGTATCTGAAGCTATATCATTTGTGTCGCATGGATTTGAAGCTAAACCTTCTATATCGTATTGATTTGAAGCTAAATCATGTGTTTCGCTTGGATTTGAAACTATCTCGTTTGATTCGTCTGCATTGGATGCTATATCATTTATATCGCAACTATCTGATGTTAAATCATTTGGTTCGCATGGATTTGAAGATAAACCTTCTACGTCGCATTGATTTGAAAGTTAATCACGTGTTTTGTATGGATTTCAAGCTAACTCGTTTGTATCCCCTGCATTTGTAACTAATTCACTTATATCGCATGTATCTGATGCTAAATCATTTGTATCGCATAGATTTGAAGCTAATCCTTCTACTTCGAATTGATTTGAAGCTAAATCATGTACTTCGCATGGATTTAAGCTAACTTGTTTGTTCCGTCTGCATTTGCAGCTATATCACTTATATCGCAACTACCTGATGTTGAATCACGTGTTTCGCGTGGATTTGAAGCCAAACCTTCTACATCGCACTGATTTGAAGCTAAATCATGTGTTTCGCTTGGATTTGAAGCTAAACCATCTACATCGCATTGATTTGAAGCTAAATCATGTGTTTCGCGTGGATTTGAAGCTAAACCTTCTAGATCGCATTGATTTGAGGCTAAGTCATGTGTTTCGTTTGGATTTGAAACTATCTCGTTTGATTCGTCTGCATTTGAAGCTATATCACTTATATCGCAACTATCTGATGTTAAATCATTTGTTTCGCATGGATTTGAAGCCAAACCTTCTTCATCGCACTTATTTGAAGCTAAATCATGTGTTTCGCTTGGATTTGAAGCTATCTCGTTTGTTTCGACTGCATTTGAAGCTATATCACTTATATCGCAACTATCTGATGTTAAATCATTTGTTTCGCATGGATTTGAAGCTAAACCTTCTTAATCGCATTGATTTGCAGCTGAATTGTGTGTTTCTCATGGATTTGAAGCTAACTCGTTTGTTTCTCCTGCATTTGAAGCTATATTACTTATATCGCAAGTATCTGGAGCTAAATCATTTGCATCGCATGGATTTGAAGCTAATCCATCTACTTCGAATTGATTTGAAGCTAAATCATGTGCTTCGCATGGATTTGAATCTAACTCGTTTGTTTCGTCTGCATTTGAAGCTATATCTCTTATATCGCAAGTATCTGAAGCTAAATCATTTGTGTCTCTTGGATTTAAAGCTAAAGCTACTACATAGCATTAATTTGAAGATTAATCATGTCTTTTGCGTGGATTTGAAGCTAACTCGTTTGTTTCTCCTGCATTTGAAGCTATATCACTTAGATCGCATGTATCTGATGCTAAATCAGTTGTTTCGCATGGATTTGAATCTAATCCTTCTACTTCGCATTGATTTGAAGCTAAATCATGTGTTTCGCATGGATTTGAAGCTAAACCTTCTACATCGCATTGATTTGTAGCTAAATCATGTGTTTCGCTTGGATTTGAAGCTAACTCGTTTGTTTCGTCTGAATTTGAAGCTATATCTCTTATATCGCAAGTATCAGAAGCTAAATCATTTATTTCGCATGGATTTTAAGCTAAATCTTCTACATCGCATTGATTTGAGGCTTAATCATGTGTTTTGTATGGATTTGAAGCTAACTCGTTTGTTTCCCCTGCATTTGAAGCTAATTTACTTATATCCCAAGTGTTTGAAGCTAAAACATTTGTTTCGCATGGGTTTGAAGCTAAACCTTCTATATCGCATTGATTTGAAGCTAAATCATGTGTTTCGCGTGGATTTGAAGTTAAACCTTCTACATCGCATTGATTTGAAGCTAAATCATGTGTTTCGCTTGGATATGAAGCTAACTCGTTTGTTTCGTCTGCATTGTAAGCTATACCTCTTATATCTCAAGTATCTGAAGCTATATCATTTGTGTCGCATGGATTTGAAGCTAAACCTTCTATATCGTATTGATTTGAAGCTAAATCATGTGTTTCGCTTGGATTTGAAACTATCTCGTTTGATTCGTCTGCATTTGATGCTATATCATTTATATCGCAACTATCTGATGTTAAATCATTTGGTTCGCATGGATTTGAAGATAAACCTTCTACGTCGCATTGATTTGAAAGTTAATCACGTGTTTTGTATGGATTTCAAGCTAACTCGTTTGTTTCGTCTGCATTTGAAGCTATATCTCTTATATCGCAAGTATCTGAAGCTATATCATTTGTGTCGCATGGATATGAAGCTAAACCTTCTATATCGCATTGACTTGAAGCTAAATCATGTGATTCGCGTGGATTTGAAGCTACAAATTCTACATCCAATATATTTGAAGCTAAATCATGTGTTTCACTTGGATTTGAAACTATCTCGTTTGTTTCGTCTGCATTTGAAGCTGTATCACTTATATCGCCACTATCTGATGTTAAATCATTTGTTTCGCATGGATTTGAAGCTAAATCTTCTACATCGCATTGATTTGCAGCTAAATCATGTGTTTCGCATGGAGTTGAAGCTTACTAGATTGTTTCGTCTGCATTTAAAGCTATATCACTTATAACCCAAGTGTTTGAAGCTAAATCATTTCTTTCACATGGATTTGAAGCTAAACCTACTATACCGCATTTATTTGAAGCTAAATCATGTGTTACGCGTGGATTTGAAGCTAAATCGTTTGATTCGTCTGCATTTGAAGCTATACCACTTATATCCCAAGTGTTTGAAGCTAAATCATTTGTTTCGCATGGATTTGAAGCTAACTCGTTTGTTTCGAATGCATTTGAAGCTATATCACATATATCCCAAGCGCTTGAAAGTAAATCATTTGTGTCGCATGGATTTGAAGTTAAACCTTCCTCATCGCAATGATTTGAAGCTAAATCATTGTGTTTTTCGCGTGGATTTGAAGCTAAACCTTCTACATCGCATTGATTTGAAGCTAAATCATGTGTTTCGCTTGGAATTGAAGCTATCTCGTTTGTTTGGTCTGCAATTGAAGCAATATCATTTATATCGGAAGTAGCTGCTGTTAAATCATTTGTTTCGCATGGATTTGAAGCTAAATCTTCTACATCGCATTTATTTGCAGCTGAATCATGTGTTTCGCATGGATTTGAAGCTATCTCGTATGTTTCGTCTGCATTTGAAGCTATATCACTTATAAACCAAGTGTTTGAAGCTAAATCATTAGTTTCGAATGGATTTGAAGCTAAACCTTCTACATCGCATTTATTTAAAGCTAAATCATGTGTTTCGCTTGGATATGAAGCTAACTCGTTTGTTTCGTCTGCATTTGAACCTATATCTCTTATATCGCAAGTATCTGATGCTAAATCATTTGTTTCGTATGGATTTGAAGCTAACCCTTCTACTTCGAATTAATTTGAAGCTAAATCATTTGTTTGGCTTGGATGTGAAGCTAACTCGTTTGTTTCGTCTGCATATGAAGCTATATCACTTATATCGCAAGTATCTGAAGCTTATTCATTTGTGTCGCATGGGGAATTTGAAGCTAAACCTTCTACATAGCATTGATTTGAAGCTAAATCATGTGTTTCGCGTGGATTTGAAGCTACAAATTCTACATCGCATATATTTGAAGCTAAATCATGTGTTTCACTTGGATTTGAAACTATCTCGTTTGTTTCGTCTGCATTTGAAGCTGTATCACTTATATCGCCACTATCTGATGTTAAATCATTTGTTTCGCATGGATTTGAAGCTAAATCTTCTACATCGCATTGATTTGCATCTAAATCATGTGTTTCGCATGGAGTTGAAGCTTACTAGATTGTTTCGTCTGCATTTGAAGCTATATCACTTATAACCCAAGTGTTTGAAGCTAAATCATTTGTTTCACATGGATTTGAAGCTAAACCTACTATACCGCATTTATTTGAAGCTAAATCATGTGTTACGCGTGGATTTGAAGCTAACTCGTTTGTTTGCCCTGAAATTGAAGCTATATCACTTATATCCCAAGTGTTTGAAGCTAAATCATTTCTTTCGCATGGATTTGAAGCTAAACCTTCTATATCGCATTGATTTGAAGCTAAATCATGTGTTTCGCGTGGATTTGAAGCTAAACCTTCTACATCGCATTGATTTGAAGCTAAATCATGTGTTTCGCTTGGAGTTGAAGCTATCTCGTATGTTTCGTCTGCATTTGAAGCTATATCACTTATAAACCAAGTGTTTGAAGCTAAATCATTTGTTTCGCATGGATTTGAAGCTAACTCGTATGTTTCGAATGCATTTGAAGCTATATCAGATATATCCCAAGCGTTTGAAAGTAAATCATTTGTTTCGCATGGATTTGAAGCTAAACCTTCTACATCGAATTGATTTGAAGCTAAATCATGTGCTTCGCATGGATTTGAAGCTAACTCGATTGTTTCGTCTGCATTTGAAGCTATGTCTTTTATATCGCAAGTATCTGAAGCTACATCATTTGTATCGCACGGATTTGAAGCTAACTCGATTGTTTCGTGTGCATTTGAAGGTATATCTCTTATATCGCAAGTATCTGAAGCTATATCATTTGTGTCGCATGGATATGAAGCTAAACCTTCTATATCGCATTGACTTGAAGCTAAATCATGTGATTCGCGTGGATTTGAAGCTACAAATTCTACATCGCATATATTTGAAGCTAAATCATGTGTTTCACTTGGATTTGAAACTATCTCGTTTGTTTCGTCTGCATTTGAAGCTGTATCACTTATATCGCCACTATCTGATGTTAAATCATTTGTTTCGCATGGATTTGAAGCTAAATCTTCTACATCGCATTGATTTGCAGCTAAATCATGTGTTTCGCATGGAGTTGAAGCTTACTAGATTGTTTCGTCTGCATTTGAAGCTATATCACTTATAACCCAAGTGTTTGAAGCTAAATCATTTCTTTCACATGGATTTGAAGCTAAACCTACTATACCGCATTTATTTGAAGCTAAATCATGTGTTACGCGTGGATTTGAAGCTAAATCGTTTGATTCGTCTGCATTTGAAGCTATACCACTTATATCCCAAGTGTTTGAAGCTAAATCATTTGTTTCGCATGGATTTGAAGCTAACTCGTTTGTTTCGAATGCATTTGAAGCTATATCACATATATCCCAAGCGCTTGAAAGTAAATCATTTGTGTCGCATGGATTTGAAGTTAAACCTTCCTCATCGCAATGATTTGAAGCTAAATCATTGTGTTTTTCGCGTGGATTTGAAGCTAAACCTTCTACATCGCATTGATTTGAAGCTAAATCATGTGTTTCGCTTGGAATTGAAGCTATCTCGTTTGTTTGGTCTGCAATTGAAGCAATATCACTTATATCGGAAGTAGCTGCTGTTAAATCATTTGTTTCGCATGGATTTGAAGCTAAATCTTCTACATCGCATTTATTTGCAGCTGAATCATGTGTTTCGCATGGATGTGAAGCTATCTCGTATGTTTCGTCTGCATTTGAAGCTATATCACTTATAAACCAAGTGTTTGAAGCTAAAACATTAGTTTCGAATGGATTTGAAGCTAAACCTTCTACATCGCATTTATTTAAAGCTAAATCATGTGTTTCGCTTGGATATGAAGCTAACTCGTTTGTTTCGTCTGCATTTGAACCTATATCTCTTATATCGCAAGTATCTGATGCTAAATCATTTGTTTCGTATGGATTTGAAGCTAACCCTTCTACTTCGAATTAATTTGAAGCTAAATCATTTGTTTGGCTTGGATGTGAAGCTAACTCGTTTGTTTCGTCTGCATATGAAGCTATATCACTTATATCGCAAGTATCTGAAGCTTATTCATTTGTGTCGCATGGATTTGAACTAAACCTTCTACATAGCATTGATTTGAAGCTAAATCATGTGTTTCGCGTGGATTTGAAGCTACAAATTCTACATCGCATATATTTGAAGCTAAATCATGTGTTTCACTTGGATTTGAAACTATCTCGTTTGTTTCGTCTGCATTTGAAGCTGTATCACTTATATCGCCACTATCTGATGTTAAATCATTTGTTTCACATGGATTTGAAGCTAAACCTTCTACATCGCATTGATTTGAAGCTAAGTCATGTGTTTCGCATGGAGTTGAAGCTTACTAGATTGTTTCGTCTGCATTTGAAGCTATATCACTTATAACCCAAGTGTTTGAAGCTAAATCATTTGTTTCGCATGGATTTGAAGCTAAACCTACTATACCGCATTTATTTGAAGCTAAATCATGTGTTACGCGTGGATTTGAAGCTAACTCGTTTGTTTGCCCTGAAATTGAAGCTATATCACTTATATCCCAAGTGTTTGAAGCTAAATCATTTCTTTCGCATGGATTTGAAGCTAAACCTTCTATATCGCATTGATTTGAAGCTAAATCATGTGTTTCGCGTGGATTTGAAGCTAAACCTTCTACATCGCATTGATTTGAAGCTAAATCATGTGTTTCGCTTGGAGTTGAAGCTATCTCGTATGTTTCGTCTGCATTTGAAGCTATATCACTTATGAACCAAGTGTTTGAAGCTAAATCATTTGTTTCGCTTGGATATGAAGCTAACTCGTTTGTTTCGTCTGCATTTGAACCTATATCACTTATATCCCAAGTGTTTGAAGCTAAATCATTTGTTTCGCATGGATTTGAAGCTAAACCTTCTACATCGCATTGATTTGAAGCTAAATCATGTGTTTCGCATGGATATGAAGCTAACTCGTTTGTTTCGACTGCATTTGAAGCTATATATCTTATATCGCAAGTATCTGAAGCTATATAATTTCTGTCGCATGTATTTTAAGCTAACTCGTTTGTTTCGTCTGCTTTTGAAGCTATATCACTTATATCCAAGTGTTTGAAACTAAATCATTTGCTTTGCATGGATTTGAAGTTAAACCTTCCACATCGCAATGATTTGAAGCTAAATCATGTGATTCGCTTGGATTTGGTGCTAACTCGTTTGTTTCGTTCGCATTTGAAGCTATATCACATATATCCCAAGCGTTTGAAAGTAAATCATTTGTTCTAATGGATTTGAAGTTAAACCTTCTACATCGCAATGATTTGAAGCTAAATCATGTGATTCGCTTGGATTTGGATCTAACACGTTTATGAAGTCTGCATTTGAAGCTATATCACATATATCCCAAGCGTTTGAAGGTAAATCATTTGTTCTAATGGATTTGAAGCTAAACCTTCTACATCGCATTGATTTGAAGCTAAATCATGTGTTTGGCGTGTATTTGCCGCTAAACCTTCTACATCGCATTGATTTGAAGCTAAGTCACGTGTTTCGCTTGGATTTGAAGCTATCTCGTTTCTTTCGTCTGCATTTGAAGCTATATCACTTATATCGCAACTATCTGATGTTAAACCATTTGTTTCGCATGGATTTGAATCTAAATCTTCTATATCGCATTTATTTGCAGGCTGAATCATGTGTTTCGTATGGATTTGAAGCTAACTCGTTTGCTTCGTCTGCATTTGAAGCTATATCACTTATATCCCAAGTGTTTGAAGCTAAATCATTTGTTTCGCATGGATTTGAAGCTAAACCTTCTACATCGCATTGATTTGAAGCTAAATCATGTGATTCGCTTGGATTTGGATCTAACTCGTTTATTTAGTCTGTATTTGAAGCTATATCACTTATATCGCAACTATCTGATGTTAAATCAATTGTTTCGCATGGATTTGAAGCTAAACCTTCTACATCGCATTGATTTGAAGCTAAATCATGTGTTTGGCGTGTATTTGCCGCTAAACCTTCTACATCGCATTGATTTGAAGCTAAGTCATGTGTTTCGCTTGGATTTGAAGCTATCTCGTTTCTTTCGTCTGCATTTCAAGCTATATCACTTATATCGCAACTATCTGATGTTAAACCATTTGTCTCTCATGGATTTGAAGCTAAATCTTCTATATCGCATTTATTTGCAGCTGAATCATGTGTTTCGTATGGATTTGAAGCTAACTCGTTTGCTTCGTCTGCAGTTGAAGCTATATCACATATATCCCAAGCGTTTGAAAGTAAATCATTTGTTCTAATGGATTTGAAGTTAAACCTTCTACATCGCAATGATTTGAAGCTAAATCATGTGATTCGCTTGGATTTGGATCTAACTCGTTTATTTAGTCTGCATTTGAAGCTATATCACTTATATCGCAACTATCTGATGTTAAATCAATTGTTTCGCATGGATTTGAAGCTAAATCTTCTATATCGCATTTATTTGCAGCTGAATCATGTGTTTCGTATGGATTTGAAGCTAACTCGTTTGCTTCGTCTGCATTTGAAGCTATATCACTTATATCCCAAGTGTTTGAAGCTAAATCATTTGTTTCGCATGGATTTGAAGCTAAACCTTCTACATCGCATTGATTTGAAGCTAAATCATGTGTTTGGCGTGTATTTGCCGCTAAACCTTCTACATCGCATTGATTTGAAGCTAAGTCATGTGATCGCTTGGATTTGAAGCTATCTCGTTTCTTTCGACTGCATTTGAAGCTATATCACTTATATCGCAACTATCTGATGTTAAACCATTTGTTTCGCATGGATTTGAAGCTAAATCTTCTATATCGCATTTATTTGCAGCTGAATCATGTGTTTCGTATGGATTTGAAGCTAAGTCGTTTGCTTCGTCTGCATTTGAAGCTATATCACTTATATCCCAAGTGTTTGAAGCTAAATCATTTGTTTCGCATGGATTTGAAGCTAAACCTTCTACATCGCATTGATTTGCAGCTCAATCATGTGTTTCGCATGGATTTGAATCTACCTCGTTTGTTTCGTCTGCATTTGAAGCTATATCTCTTATATCGCAAGTATCTGAAGCTAAATCATATGTTTCGCATGGATTTGAAGTTAAACCTTCTTCATCGCATTGATTTGAAGCGAAATCATGTGTTTCGCTTGGATTTGAAGCTATCTCTTTTGTTTCGTCTGCATTTGAAGCTATATCACTTATATAGCATGTTTCTGATGCTGAATCATTTGTATCGCATGGAATGAAGATAATCCTTCTACTTCGAATTGATTTGAAGCTAAATCATGTGCTTCGCATGGATTTGAAGCTAACTCGTTTGTTTCGTCTGCATTTGAAGCTATATCTATTATATCGCAAGTATCTGAAGCTATATCATTTGTGTCGCATGGATTTGAAGCTAAACCTTCTATATCGCATTGATTTGAAGCTAAACCATGTGATTCGCTTGGATTTGGTGCTAACTCGTTTATTTCGTCTGCATTTGAAGCTATATCACTTATATCGCAACTATCTGAAGTTAAATCATTTGTTTCACATGGATTTGAAGCTAAACCTTCTACATCGCATTGATTTGAAGCTAAGTCATGTGTTTCGCTTGGATTTGAAACTATCTCGTTTGTTTCGTCTGCATTTGAAGCTATATCACTTATATCGCAACTATCTGTATGTTAAATCAGTTGTTTCGCATGGATTTGAAGCTAAATCTTCTATATCGCATTTATTTGCAGCTGAATCATGTGTTTCGCATGGAGTTGAAGCTAACTCGTTTGTTTCGTCTGCATTTGAAGCTATATATTTTATATCGCAACTATCTGATGATAAATCATTTGTTGCGCATGAATTTGAAGCTAATCCTTCCGCTTCGAATTGATTTGAAGCTAAATCATGTGTTACGCAAGGATTTGAAGCTAACTCGTTTGTTTGGTCTACATTTGAAGCTATATCACTTATATCCCAAGTGTTTGAAGTTCATTCATTTGTCGCACGGATTTGAAGCTAAACCTTCTAAATAGCATTGATTTGAAGCATAATCATTTGTTTCGCATGGATTTGAAGCTAAATCTTCTACATCGCATTGATTTGTAGCTCAATCATGTGTTTCGCATGGATTTGAATCTACCTCGTTTGTTTCGTCTGCATTTGAAGCTATATCTCTTATATCGCAAGTATCTGAAGCTAAATCATTTGTGTCGCATGGATTTGAAGCTAAACCTTCTATATCGCATTGATTTGAAGCTAAATCATGTGTTTGGCGTGTTTTTGACGCTAAACCTTCTAAATAGCATTGATTTGAAGCTAAATCATTTGTTTCGCGTGCATTTGAAGCTAAACCTTCTACATCGCATTGATTTGAAGCTAAATCATTTGTTTCGCTTGGATTTGAAGCTATCTCGTTTGTTTCGTCTGCATTTGAAGCTATATCACTTATATCCCAAGTGTTTGAAGCTAAATCATTTGTTTGGCATGTATTTGAAGCTAAACCTTCTACATCGCATTGATTTGAACCTAAATCATGTGTTTCGCTTAGATATGAAGCTAACTCGTTTGTTTCGTTTGCATTTGAAGATATATCACATATATCCCAAGCGTCTGAAAGTAAATCATTTGTTGTAATGGATTTGAAGTTAAACCTTCTACATCGCAATGATTTGAAGTTAAATCATGTGATTCGCTTGGATTTGGATCTAACTCGTTTATTTAGTCTGCATTTGAAGCTATATCACTTATATCCCACGTGTTTGAAACTAAATCATTTGTTTCGCATGGATTTGAAGCTAAACCATCTACATCGCATTGATTTGAAGCTAAATCATTTGTTTCGCTTGGATTTGAAGCTATCTCGTTTGTTTCGTCTGCATTTGAAGCTATATCACTTATATCCCAAGTGTTTGGAGCTAAATAATTGGGTTGGCATGGATTTGAAGCTAAACCGTCTACATCGCATTGATGTGAAGCTAATTCATGTGCTCCGCATGGATTTGAAGCTAACTCATTTGTTTCGTCTGCATTTGAATCTATATCTCTTATATCGCAAGTATCTGAAGCTACGTCATTTGTGTCGCATGGATTTGAAGCTAAACCTTCTATATGGCATTGATTTGAAGCTAAATCATTTGTTTCGCGTGCATTTCAAGCTAAACCATCTACATCGCATTGATTTGAAGCTAAATCATTTGTTTCGCTTGGATTTGAAGCTATCTCGTTTGTTTCGTCTGCATTTGAAGCTATATCATTTATATCCCAAGTGTTTGAAGCTAAATCATTTGGTTGGCATGGATTTGAAGCTAAACCGTCTACATCGCATTGATGTGAAGCTAATTCATGTGCTCCGCATGGATTTGAAGCTAACTCATTTGTTTCGTCTGCATTTGAATCTATATCACTTATATCGCAACTATCTGATTTTATATCATTTGTGTCGCATGGATTTGAAGCTAAACCTTCTATATCGCATTGATTTGTAGCGAAATCATGTGTTTCGCGTGGATTTGAAGCTAAACCTTCTACATCGCATTGATTTGAAGCTAATTCATGTTTTTCGCTTGGATTTGAAACTATCTAGTTTGTTTCGTCTGTATTTGAAGCTATATCACTTATATCGTAACTATCTGATGTTAAATCATTTGTTTCGCATGGATTTGAAGCTAATCCTTCTACTTCGAATTGATTTGAAGCTAAATCATGTGCTTCGCATGGATTTGAAGCTAACTCTTTTGTTTCGTCTGCATTTGAAGCTATATCTCTTATATCGCAAGTATCTGAAGCTAAATCATTTGTATCGCAAGGATTTGAAGCTAATCCTTCTACTTCGAATTGATTTGAAGCTAAATCATGTGTTTGGTTTGGATACGAAGCTAACTCGTTTGTTACGTCGGAATTTGAAGCTATATCTCTTATAACGCAAGTATCTGAAGCTAAATCATATGTGTCTGATGGAGTTGAAGCTAAAGCTTCTACATAGCATCGATTTGAAGCTAAATCATGTGTTTCGCTTGGATTTGGAGCTATCTCGTTTGTTTCGTCTGCATTTGAAGCTATATCACTTATATCGCAACTATCTGATGTTAAATCATTTGTTTCGCATGGATTTGAAGCTAAACCTTCTACATCGCATTGATTTGAAGCATGATCATCTGTTTTGCATGGATATGAAGCTAACTCGTTTGTTTCGTCTGAATTTGAAGCTATATCACTTATATCGCAAGTATCTGAAGCTAAATCATTTGAGTCGCATGGATTTGAAGCTAAACCTTCTACATCGCATTGATTTGAAGCTAAATCATGTTTTTCGCTTGGATTTGAAACTATCTCGTTTGTTTCGTCTCCATTTGAAGCTATATCACTTATATCGCAACTATCTGATGTTAAATCATTTGTTTCGCATGGATTTGAAGCTTATCCTTCTACTTCGAATCGATTTAAAGCTAAATCATGTGTTTCGCTTGGATATGAAGCTAACTCGTTTGTTTCATCTGCATTTGAAGCTATATCTCTTATATCGCAAGTATCTGAAGCTAAATCATTTGTGTCGCATGGATTTGAAGCTAAACCTTCTATATCGCATTGATTTGAAGCTAAATCATGTGTTTGGCGTGTTTTTGACGCTAAACCTTCTAAATAGCATTGATTTGAAGCTAAATCATTTGTTTCGCGTGCATTTGAAGCTAAACCTTCTACATCGCATTGATTTGAACCTAAATCATTTGTTTCGCTTGGATTTGAAGCTATCTCGTTTGTTTCGTCTGCATTTGAAGCTATATCACTTATATCCCAAGTGTTTGAAGCTAAATCATTTGTTTGGCATGTATTTGAAGCTAAACCTTCTACATCGCATTGATTTGAAGCTAAATCATGTGTTTCGCTTAGATATGAAGCTAACTCGTTTGTTTCGTTTGCATTTGAAGATATATCACATATATCCCAAGCGTCTGAAAGTAAATCATTTGTTGTAATGGATTTGAAGTTAAACCTTCTACATCGCAATGATTTGAAGTTAAATCATGTGATTCGCTTGGATTTGGATCTAACTCGTTTATTTAGTCTGCATTTGAAGCTATATCACTTATATCCCACGTGTTTGAAACTAAATCATTTGTTTCGCATGGATTTGAAGCTAAACCATCTACATCGCATTGATTTGAAGCTAAATCATTTGTTTCGCTTGGATTTGAAACTATCTCGTTTGTTTCGTCTGTATTTGAAGCTATATCACTTATATCGTAACTATCTGATGTTAAATCATTTGTTTCGCATGGATTTGAAGCTAATCCTTCTACTTCGAATTGATTTGAAGCTAAATCATGTGCTTCGCATGGATTTGAAGCTAACTCTTTTGTTTCGTCTGCATTTGAAGCTATATCTCTTATATCGCAAGTATCTGAAGCTAAATCATTTGTATCGCAAGGATTTGAAGCTAATCTTTTACTTCGAATTGATTTGAAGCTAAATCATGTGTTTGGTTTGGATACGAAGCTAACTCGTTTGTTACGTCGGAATTTGAAGCTATATCTCTTATAACGCAAGTATCTGAAGCTAAATCATATGTGTCTGATGGAGTTGAAGCTAAAGCTTCTACATAGCATCGATTTGAAGCTAAATCATGTGTTTCGCTTGGATTTGGAGCTATCTCGTTTGTTTCGTCTGCATTTGAAGCTATATCACTTATATCGCAACTATCTGATGTTAAATCATTTGTTTCGCATGGATTTGAAGCTAAACCTTCTACATCGCATTGATTTGAAGCATGATCATCTGTTTTGCATGGATATGAAGCTAACTCGTTTGTTTCGTCTGAATTTGAAGCTATATCACTTATATCGCAAGTATCTGAAGCTAAATCATTTGAGTCGCATGGATTTGAAGCTAAACCTTCTACATCGCATTGATTTTAAGCTAAATCATGTTTTTCGCTTGGATTTGAAACTATCTCGTTTGTTTCGTCTCCATTTGAAGCTATATCACTTATATCGCAACTATCTGATGTTAAATCATTTGTTTCGCATGGATTTGAAGCTTATCCTTCTACTTCGAATCGATTTAAAGCTAAATCATGTGTTTCGCTTGGATATGAAGCTAACTCGTTTGTTTCATCTGCATTTGAAGCTATATCTCTTATATCGCAAGTATCTGAAGCTAAATCATTTGTATCGCAAGGATTTGAAGCTAATCCTTCTACTTCGAATTGATTTGAAGCTAAATCATATGTTTGGTTTGGATACGAAGCTAACTCGTTTGTTTCGTCGGTATTTGAAGCTTTATCTCTTATAACGCAAGTATCTGAAGCTAAATAATATGTGTCTCATGGATTTGAAGCTAAAGCTTCTACATATAATTGATTTGAAGATCAATCATGTGTTTTTACGTGGATTTGAGGCTAACTCGTTTGTTTCTCCTGCATTTGAAGCTATATCACTTAGATCGCATGTATCTGATGCTAAATCATTTGTTTCGCATGGATTTGAATCTAATCCTTCTACTTCGAATTGATTTGAAGCTCAATCATTTGCTTCGCATGCATTTGAAGCTAAACCTTTTATATCGCATTGATTTGATGCTAAATCATGTGTTTGGCGTGTATTTAACGCTAAACCTTCTACATCGCATTTATTTGCAGCTGAATCATGTGTTTCGCATGGATTTGAAGCTAACTCGTTTGCTTCGTCTGCATTTGAAGCTATATCAAATATATCCCATATGTTTGAAGCTAAATCATTTGTTTCGCATTGATTTGAAGCTAAACCTTTTATATCGCATTGATTTGAAGCTAAATCATGTGTTTCGCGTGGATTTGAAGCTAAACCTTCTACATCGCATTGATTTGAAGCTAAATCATGTGCTTCGCTTGGATTTGGAGCTATCTCGTTTGTATCGTCTGTATTTGAAGCTATATCAGTTATATCGCAACTATCTGATGTTAAATCATTTGTTTCGCATGGGTTTGAAGCTAAACCTTCTACATCGCATTGATTTGAAGCATAATCATATGTTTTGCATGGATTTGAAGCTAACTCGTTTGTTTCTCCTGCATTTGAAGCTATATCACTTATATCGCAAGTATCTGAAGCTAAATCATTTGTGTCGCATGGATTTGAAGCTAAACCTTCTGCATCGCATTGATTTGAAGCTAAATCATGTGTTTCGCTTGGATTTGAAACTATCTCGTTTGTTTCGTCTGCATTTGAAGCTATATCACTTATATCGCAACTATCTGATGTTAAATCATTTGTTTCGCATGGATTTGAATCTAATCCTTCTACTTCGAATTGATTTGAAGCTAAATCATGTGCTTCGCATGGATTTGAAGCTAACTCTTTTGTTTCGTCTGCATTTGAAGCTATATCTCTTATATCGCAAGTATCTGAAGCTATATCATTTTTGTCGCATGGATTTGAAGCTAAACCTTCTACATCGCATTGATTTGAAGCTAAATCATGTGTATCGCATGGATTTGAAACTAACTCGTTTGTTTCGTCTGCATTTGAAGCTATATCACTTATATCGCAACTATCTGATGTTTAATCATTTGTTTCGCATGGATTTGAATCTAATCCTTCCACATCGAATTGATTTGAAGCTCAATCATTTGCTTTGCATGGATTTGAAGCTAAACCTTCTATATCGCATTGATTTGAAGCTAAATCATTTGTTTGGCGTGTATTTGACGCTAAACCTCCTACATCGCATTGATTTGAAGCTAAATCATGTGTTTCGCTTGTATTTGAAGCTATCTCGTTTGTTTCGCCTGCATTTGAAGCTACATCACTTATATCGCAACTATCTTGTGTTAAATCATTTGTTTCGCATGGATTTGAAGCTAAACCTCCTACATCGCATTTATTTGCAGCTGAATCATTTGTTTCGCATGGATTTGAAGCTAACTCGTTTGCTTCGTCTGCATTTGAAGCTATATCAAATATATCCCATGTGTTTGAAGCTAAATCATTTGTTTCGCATTGATTTGAAGCTAAACCTTTTATATCGCATTGATTTGAAGCTAAATTATGTGTTTCGCGTGGATTTGAAGCTAAACCTTCTACATCGCATTGATATGAAGCTAAATCATGTCTTTCGCTTGGATTTGGAGCTATCTCGTTTGTTTCGTCTGCATTTGAAGCTGTATCACTTATATCGCAACAATCTGATGTTAAATCATTTGTTTCGCATGGATTTGAGCTAAACCTTTAAAATCGCATTGATTTGAAGCTAAATCATGTGTTTCGCATGGATTTGAAGCTAACTCGTTTGTTTCGTCTGCATTTGAAGCTATATCACTTATATCGCATGTTTCTGATGCTGAATCATTTGTATCGCATGGAATGAAGATAATCCTTCTACTTCGAATTGATTTGAAGCTAAATCATGTGCTTCGCATGGATTTGAAGCTAAGTCGTTTGTTTCGTTTGCATTTGAAGCTATATCACATATATCCCAAGCGTTTGAAAGTAAATCATTTGTTCTAATGGATTTGAAGTTAAACCTTCTACATCGCAATGATTTGAAGCTAAATCATGTGATTCGCTTGGATTTGGATCTAACTCGTTTATTTAGTCTGCATTTGAAGCTATATCACTTATATCGCAACTATCTGATGTTAAATCAATTGTTTCGCATGGATTTGAAGCTAAACCTTCTACATTGCATTGATTTGAAGCTAAATCATGTGTTTGGCGTGCATTTGCCGCTAAACCTTCTACATCGCATTGATTTGAAGCTAAGTCATGTGTTTCGCTTGGATTTGAAGCTATCTCGTTTCTTTCGTCTGCATTTGAAGCTGTATCACTTATATCGCAACAATCTGATGTTAAATCATTTGTTTCGCATGGATTTGAAGCTAAACCTTCTACATCGCATTGATTTGAAGCTAAATCATGTGTTTCGCTTGGATTTGAAGCTATCTCTTTTGTTTCGTCTGCATTTGAAGCTATATCACTTATATCGCATGTTTCTGATCCTGAATCATTTGTATCGCATGGATTTGAAGCTAAACCTTCTATATTGCATTGATATGAAGCTAAATCATGTGTTTCGCGTGGATTTGAAGCTAAACCTTCTACGTCGCATTGATTTGAAGATAAATCATGTGTTTCGCTTGGATTTGAAACTATCTCGTTTGATTCGTCTGCATTTGAAGTTATATCACTTATATCGCAACTATCTGATGTTAAATCATTTGTTTCGCATGGATTTGAAGCTAAATCTTCTACATCGCATTGATTTGCAGCTAAATCATGTGTTTCGCATGGATTTGAATCTAACTTGTTTGTTTCTCCAGCATTTGAAGCTATATCACTTATATCGCAACTATCTGATGTTCAATCATTTGTTTCGCATAGATTTGAATCTAATCCTTCTACCTCGAATGATTTGAAGCTAAATCATGTGCTTCGCATGGATTTGATGCTAACTCGTTTGTTTCGTCTGCATTTGAAGCTATATCTCTTATATCGCAAGTATCTGAAGCTATATCATTTGTGTCGCATGGATTTTAAGCTAACTCGTTTGTTTTGTCTGCTTTTGAAGCTATATCACTTATATCCCAAGTGTTTGAAGCTAAATCATTTGCTTCGCATGGATTTGAAGTTAAACCTTCCACATCGCAATGATTTGAAGCTAAATCATGTGATTCGCTTGGATTTGGTGCTAACTCGTTTGTTTCGTTCGCATTTGAAGCTATATCACATATATTCCAAGCGTTTGAAAGTAAATCATTTGTTCTAATGGATTTGAAGCTAAACCTTCTACATCGCAATGATTTGAAGCTAAATCATGTGATTCGCTTGGATTTGGATCTAACTCGTTTATTTAGTCTGCATTTGAAGCTATATCACTTATATCGCAACTATCTGATGTTAAATCATTTGTTTCGCATGGATTTGAAGCTAAACCTTCTACATCGCATTGATTTGAAGCTAAATCATGTGTTTGGCGTGTATTTGCCGCTAAACCTTCTACATCGCATTGATTTGAAGCTAAGTCATGTGTTTCGCTTGGATTTGAAGCTATCTCGTTTGATTCGACTGCATTTGAAGCTATATCACTTATATCGCAACTATCTGATGTTAAATCATTTGTTTCGCATGGATTTGAAGCTAAATCTTCTACATCGCATTGATTTGCAGCTAAATCATTTGTTTCGCGTGCATTTGAAGCTAAACCTTCTACATCGCATTGATTTGAAGCTAAATCATTTGTTTCGCTTGGATTTGAAGCTATCTCGTTTGTTTCGTCTGCATTTGAAGCTATATCACTTATATCCCAAGTGTTTGAAGCTAAATCATTTGTTTGGCATGTATTTGAAGCTAAACCTTCTACATCGCATTGATTTGAAGCTAAATCATGTGTTTCGCTTAGATTTGAAGCTATCTCGTTTGTTTCGTCTGCATTTGAAGCTATATCACTTATATCCCAAGTGTTTGAAGCTAAATAATTTGGTTGGCATGGATTTGAAGCTAAACCGTCTACATCGCATTGATGTGAAGCTAATTCATGTGCTCCGCATGGATTTGAAGCTAACTCATTTGTTTCGTCTGCATTTGAATCTATATCTCTTATATCGCAAGTATCTGAAGCTACGTCATTTGTGTCGCATGGATTTGAAGCTAAACCTTCTATATGGCATTGATTTGAAGCTAAATCATTTGTTTCGCGTGCATTTCAAGCTAAACCATCTACATCGCATTGATTTGAAGCTAAATCATTTGTTTCGCTTGGATTTGAAGCTATCTCGTTTGTTTCGTCTGCATTTGAAGCTATATCATTTATATCCCAAGTGTTTGAAGCTAAATCATTTGGTTGGCATGGATTTGAAGCTAAACCGTCTACATCGCATTGATGTGAAGCTAATTCATGTGCTCCGCATGGATTTGAAGCTAACTCATTTGTTTCGTCTGCATTTGAAGCTATATCACTTATATCGCAACTATCTGATTTTATATCATTTGTGTCGCATGGATTTGAAGCTAAACCTTCTATATCGCATTGATTTGTAGCGAAATCATGTGTTTCGCGTGGATTTGAAGCTAAACCTTCTACATCGCATTGATTTGAAGCTAATTCATGTTTTTCGCTTGGATTTGAAACTATCTCGTTTGTTTCGTCTGTATTTGAAGCTATATCACTTATATCGTAACTATCTGATGTTAAATCATTTGTTTCGCATGGATTTGAAGCTAATCCTTCTACTTCGAATTGATTTGAAGCTAAATCATGTGCTTCGCATGGATTTGAAGCTAACTCTTTTGTTTCGTCTGCATTTGAAGCTATATCTCTTATATCGCAAGTATCTGAAGCTAAATCATTTGTATCGCAAGGATTTGAAGCTAATCCTTCTACTTCGAATTGATTTGAAGCTAAATCATGTGTTTGGTTTGGATACGAAGCTAACTCGTTTGTTACGTCGGAATTTGAAGCTATATCTCTTATAACGCAAGTATCTGAAGCTAAATCATATGTGTCTGATGGAGTTGAAGCTAAAGCTTCTACATAGCATCGATTTGAAGCTAAATCATGTGTTTCGCTTGGATTTGGAGCTATCTCGTTTGTTTCGTCTGCATTTGAAGCTATATCACTTATATCGCAACTATCTGATGTTAAATCATTTGTTTCGCATGGATTTGAAGCTAAACCTTCTACATCGCATTGATTTGAAGCATGATCATCTGTTTTGCATGGATATGAAGCTAACTCGTTTGTTTCGTCTGAATTTGAAGCTATATCACTTATATCGCAAGTATCTGAAGCTAAATCATTTGAGTCGCATGGATTTGAAGCTAAACCTTCTACATCGCATTGATTTTAAGCTAAATCATGTTTTTCGCTTGGATTTGAAACTATCTCGTTTGTTTCGTCTCCATTTGAAGCTATATCACTTATATCGCAACTATCTGATGTTAAATCATTTGTTTCGCATGGATTTGAAGCTTATCCTTCTACTTCGAATCGATTTAAAGCTAAATCATGTGTTTCGCTTGGATATGAAGCTAACTCGTTTGTTTCATCTGCATTTGAAGCTATATCTCTTATATCGCAAGTATCTGAAGCTAAATCATTTGTATCGCAAGGATTTGAAGCTAATCCTTCTACTTCGAATTGATTTGAAGCTAAATCATATGTTTGGTTTGGATACGAAGCTAACTCGTTTGTTTCGTCGGTATTTGAAGCTTTATCTCTTATAACGCAAGTATCTGAAGCTAAATAATATGTGTCTCATGGATTTGAAGCTAAAGCTTCTACATATAATTGATTTGAAGATCAATCATGTGTTTTTACGTGGATTTGAGGCTAACTCGTTTGTTTCTCCTGCATTTGAAGCTATATCACTTAGATCGCATGTATCTGATGCTAAATCATTTGTTTCGCATGGATTTGAATCTAATCCTTCTACTTCGAATTGATTTGAAGCTCAATCATTTGCTTCGCATGCATTTGAAGCTAAACCTTTTATATCGCATTGATTTGATGCTAAATCATGTGTTTGGCGTGTATTTAACGCTAAACCTTCTACATCGCATTTATTTGCAGCTGAATCATGTGTTTCGCATGGATTTGAAGCTAACTCGTTTGCTTCGTCTGCATTTGAAGCTATATCAAATATATCCCATATGTTTGAAGCTAAATCATTTGTTTCGCATTGATTTGAAGCTAAACCTTTTATATCGCATTGATTTGAAGCTAAATCATGTGTTTCGCGTGGATTTGAAGCTAAACCTTCTACATCGCATTGATTTGAAGCTAAATCATGTGCTTCGCTTGGATTTGGAGCTATCTCGTTTGTATCGTCTGTATTTGAAGCTATATCAGTTATATCGCAACTATCTGATGTTAAATCATTTGTTTCGCATGGGTTTGAAGCTAAACCTTCTACATCGCATTGATTTGAAGCATAATCATATGTTTTGCATGGATTTGAAGCTAACTCGTTTGTTTCTCCTGCATTTGAAGCTATATCACTTATATCGCAAGTATCTGAAGCTAAATCATTTGTGTCGCATGGATTTGAAGCTAAACCTTCTGCATCGCATTGATTTGAAGCTAAATCATGTGTTTCGCTTGGATTTGAAACTATCTCGTTTGTTTCGTCTGCATTTGAAGCTATATCACTTATATCGCAACTATCTGATGTTAAATCATTTGTTTCGCATGGATTTGAATCTAATCCTTCTACTTCGAATTGATTTGAAGCTAAATCATGTGCTTCGCATGGATTTGAAGCTAACTCTTTTGTTTCGTCTGCATTTGAAGCTATATCTCTTATATCGCAAGTATCTGAAGCTATATCATTTTTGTCGCATGGATTTGAAGCTAAACCTTCTACATCGCATTGATTTGAAGCTAAATCATGTGTATCGCATGGATTTGAAACTAACTCGTTTGTTTCGTCTGCATTTGAAGCTATATCACTTATATCGCAACTATCTGATGTTTAATCATTTGTTTCGCATGGATTTGAATCTAATCCTTCCACATCGAATTGATTTGAAGCTCAATCATTTGCTTTGCATGGATTTGAAGCTAAACCTTCTATATCGCATTGATTTGAAGCTAAATCATTTGTTTGGCGTGTATTTGACGCTAAACCTCCTACATCGCATTGATTTGAAGCTAAATCATGTGTTTCGCTTGTATTTGAAGCTATCTCGTTTGTTTCGCCTGCATTTGAAGCTACATCACTTATATCGCAACTATCTTGTGTTAAATCATTTGTTTCGCATGGATTTGAAGCTAAACCTCCTACATCGCATTTATTTGCAGCTGAATCATTTGTTTCGCATGGATTTGAAGCTAACTCGTTTGCTTCGTCTGCATTTGAAGCTATATCAAATATATCCCATGTGTTTGAAGCTAAATCATTTGTTTCGCATTGATTTGAAGCTAAACCTTTTATATCGCATTGATTTGAAGCTAAATTATGTGTTTCGCGTGGATTTGAAGCTAAACCTTCTACATCGCATTGATATGAAGCTAAATCATGTCTTTCGCTTGGATTTGGAGCTATCTCGTTTGTTTCGTCTGCATTTGAAGCTGTATCACTTATATCGCAACAATCTGATGTTAAATCATTTGTTTCGCATGGATTTGAGCTAAACCTTTAAAATCGCATTGATTTGAAGCTAAATCATGTGTTTCGCATGGATTTGAAGCTAACTCGTTTGTTTCGTCTGCATTTGAAGCTATATCACTTATATCGCATGTTTCTGATGCTGAATCATTTGTATCGCATGGAATGAAGATAATCCTTCTACTTCGAATTGATTTGAAGCTAAATCATGTGCTTCGCATGGATTTGAAGCTAAGTCGTTTGTTTCGTTTGCATTTGAAGCTATATCACATATATCCCAAGCGTTTGAAAGTAAATCATTTGTTCTAATGGATTTGAAGTAAAACCTTCTACATCGCAATGATTTGAAGCTAAATCATGTGATTCGCTTGGATTTGGATCTAACTCGTTTATTTAGTCTGCATTTGAAGCTATATCACTTATATCGCAACTATCTGATGTTAAATCAATTGTTTCGCATGGATTTGAAGCTAAACCTTCTACATCGCATTGATTTGAAGCTAAATCATGTGTTTGGCGTGCATTTGCCGCTAAACCTTCTACATCGCATTGATTTGAAGCTAAGTCATGTGTTTCGCTTGGATTTGAAGCTATCACGTTTCTTTCGTCTGCATTTGAAGCTGTATCACTTATATCGCAACAATCTGATGTTAAATCATTTGTTTCGCATGGATTTGAAGCTAAACCTTCTACATCGCATTGATTTGAAGCTAAATCATGTGTTTCGCTTGGATTTGAAGCTATCTCTTTTGTTTCGTCTGCATTTGAAGCTATATCACTTATATCGCATGTTTCTGATCCTGAATCATTTGTATCGCATGGATTTGAAGCTAAACCTTCTACTTCGAATTGATTTGAAGCTAAATCATGTGCTTCGCATGGATTTGAAGCTAACTCGTTTGTTTCGTCTCCATTTGAAGCTATATCTCTTATATCCCAAGTATCTGAAGCTATATCATTTGTGTCGCATGGATTTGAAGCTAAACCTTCTATATTGCATTGATATGAAGCTAAATCATGTGTTTCGCGTGGATTTGAAGCTAAACCTTCTACGTCGCATTGATTTGAAGATAAATCATGTGTTTCGCTTGGATTTGAAACTATCTCGTTTGATTCGTCTGCATTTGAAGTTATATCACTTATATCGCAACTATCTGATGTTAAATCATTTGTTTCGCATGGATTTGAAGCTAAATCTTCTACATCGCATTGATTTGCAGCTAAATCATGTGTTTCGCATGGATTTGAATCTAACTCGTTTGTTTCTCCAGCATTTGAAGCTATATCACTTATATCGCAACTATCTGATGTTCAATCATTTGTTTCGCATAGATTTGAATCTAATCCTTCTACCTCGAAATGATTTGAAGCTAAATCATGTGCTTCGCATGGATTTGATGCTAACTCGTTTGTTTCGTCTGCATTTGAAGCTATATCTCTTATATCGCAAGTATCTGAAGCTATATCATTTGTGTCGCATGGATTTTAAGCTAACTCGTTTGTTTTGTCTGCTTTTGAAGCTATATCACTTATATCCCAAGTGTTTGAAGCTAAATCATTTGCTTCGCATGGATTTGAAGTTAAACCTTCCACATCGCAATGATTTGAAGCTAAATCATGTGATTCGCTTGGATTTGGTGCTAACTCGTTTGTTTCGTTCGCATTTGAAGCTATATCACATATATCCCAAGCGTTTGAAAGTAAATCATTTGTTCTAATGGATTTGAAGCTAAACCTTCTACATCGCAATGATTTGAAGCTAAATCATGTGATTCGCTTGGATTTGGATCTAACTCGTTTATTTAGTCTGCATTTGAAGCTATATCACTTATATCGCAACTATCTGATGTTAAATCAATTGTTTCGCATGGATTTGAAGCTAAACCTTCTACATCGCATTGATTTGAAGCTAAATCATGTGTTTGGCGTGCATTTGCCGCTAAACCTTCTACATCGCATTGATTTGAAGCTAAGTCATGTGTTTCGCTTGGATTTGAAGCTATCTCGTTTCTTTCGTCTGCATTTGAAGCTGTATCACTTATATCGCAACAATCTGATGTTAAATCATTTGTTTCGCATGGATTTGAAGCTAAACCTTCTACATCGCATTGATTTGAAGCTAAATCATGTGTTCCGCTTGGATTTGAAGCTATCTCTTTTGTTTCGTCTGCATTTGAAGCTATATCACTTATATCGCATGTTTCTGATCCTGAATCATTTGTATCGCATGGATTTGAAGCTAAACCTTCTACTTCGAATTGATTTGAAGCTAAATCATGTGCTTCGCATGGATTTGAAGCTAACTCGTTTGTTTCGTCTCCATTTGAAGCTATATCTCTTATATCCCAAGTATCTGAAGCTATATCATTTGTGTCGCATGGATTTGAAGCTAAACCTTCTATATTGCATTGATATGAAGCTAAATCATGTGTTTCGCGTGGATTTGAAGCTAAACCTTCTACGTCGCATTGATTTGAAGAAAAATCATGTGTTTCGCTTGGATTTGAAACTATCTCGTTTGATTCGTCTGCATTTGAAGTTATATCACTTATATCGCAACTATCTGATGTTAAATCATTTGTTTCGCATGGATTTGAAGCTAAATCTTCTACATCGCATTGATTTGCAGCTAAATCATGTGTTTCGCATGGATTTGAATCTAACTCGTTTGTTTCTCCAGCATTTGAAGCTATATCACTTATATCGCAACTATCTGATGTTCAATCATTTGTTTCGCATAGATTTGAATCTAATCCTTCTACCTCGAAATGATTTGAAGCTAAATCATGTGCTTCGCATGGATTTGATGCTAACTCGTTTGTTTCGTCTGCATTTGAAGCTATATCTCTTATATCGCAAGTATCTGAAGCTATATCATTTGTGTCGCATGGATTTTAAGCTAACTCGTTTGTTTTGTCTGCTTTTGAAGCTATATCACTTATATCCCAAGTGTTTGAAGCTAAATCATTTGCTTCGCATGGATTTGAAGTTAAACCTTCCACATCGCAATGATTTGAAGCTAAATCATGTGATTCGCTTGGATTTGGTGCTAACTCGTTTGTTTCGTTCGCATTTGAAGCTATATCACATATATCCCAAGCGTTTGAAAGTAAATCATTTGTTCTAATGGATTTGAAGCTAAACCTTCTACATCGCAATGATTTGAAGCTAAATCATGTGATTCGCTTGGATTTGGATCTAACTCGTTTATTTAGTCTGCATTTGAAGCTATATCACTTATATCGCAACTATCTGATGTTAAATCATTTGTTTCGCATGGATTTGAAGCTAAACCTTCTACATCGCATTGATTTGAAGCTAAATCATGTGTTTGGCGTGCATTTGCCGCTAAACCTTCTACATCGCATTGATTTGAAGCTAAGTCATGTGTTTCGCTTGGATTTGAAGCTATCTCGTTTGATTCGACTGCATTTGAAGCTATATCACTTATATCGCAACTATCTGATGTTAAATCATTTGTTTCGCATGGATTTGAAGCTAAATCTTCTACATCGCATTGATTTGCAGCTAAATCATGTGTTTCGCATGGATTTGAAGCTAAACCTTCTACATCGCATTGATTTAAAGCTAAATCATGTCTTTCGCTTGGATATGAAGCTAACTCGTTTGATTCGTCTGCATCTGAAGCTATATCTCTTATATCGCAAGTATCTGAAGCTAAATCATTTGTATCGCATGGATATGAAGCTAATCCTTCTACATCGCATTGATTTGAAGCTAAATCATGTGTTTGGCTTGGATATGAAGCTAACTCGTTTGTTTCGTCTGAATTTGATGCTATATCTCTTATATCGCAAGTATCTGTAGCTAAATCTTTTGTGTCTCATGGATTTGAAGCTAAACCTTCTATATCGCATTGATTTGAAGCTAAATCATGTGTTTCGCGTGGATTTGAAGCTAAACCTTCTACGTCGCATTGATTTGAAGCTAAATCATGTGTTTCGCTTGGATTTGAAGCTATCTCTTTTGTTACGTCTGCATTTGACGCTCTATCACTTATATCGCATGTATCTGATGCTGAATCATTTGTGTCGCATGGATTTGAAACTAATCCTTCTACTTCGAATTGATTTGAAGCTAAATCATGTGTTTCGCATGGATATGAAGCTAACTCGTTTGTTTCGACTGCATTTGAAGCTATATATCTTATATCGCAAGTATCTGAAGCTATATAATTTGTGTCGCATGGATTTGAAGCTAAACCTTCTATATCGCATTGATTTGCAGCTAAATCATGTGTTTCGCATGGATTTTAATCTAGACCTTCTACATCGCATTGATTTAAAGCTAAATCATGTCTTTCGCTTGGATTTGAAACTATCTCGTTTGATTCGTCTGCATTTGAAGTTATATCACTTATATCGCAACTATCTGATGTTAAATCATTTGTTTCGCATGGATTTGAAGCTAAATCTTCTACATCGCATTGATTTGCAGCTAAATCATGTGTTTCGCATGGATTTGAATCTAACTCGTTTGTTTCTCCTGCATTTGAAGCTATATCACTTATATC
Organism: Megalopta genalis; assembly: GCF_051020955.1. Classification (NCBI taxonomy): domain Eukaryota; kingdom Metazoa; phylum Arthropoda; class Insecta; order Hymenoptera; family Halictidae; genus Megalopta; species Megalopta genalis. The sequence goes on from NW_027476626.1 coordinate 103,230, forward strand.
ACAACTATCTGATGTTCAATCATTTGTATCGCATGGAATGAAGATAATCCTTCTACTTCGAATTGATTTGAAGCTAAATCATGTTCTTCGCATGGATTTGAAGCTAACTCGTTTGTTTCGTCTGCATTTGAAGCTATATCTATTATATCGCAAGTATCTGAAGCTATATCATTTGTGTCGCATGGATTTGAAGCTAAACCTTCTATATCGCATTGATTTGAAGCTAAACCATGTGATTCGCTTGGATTTGGTGCTAACTCGTTTATTTCGTCTGCATTTGAAGCTATATCACTTATATCGCAACTATCTGATGATAAATCATTTGTTTCGCATGAATTTGAAGCTAATCCTTCCGCTTCGAATTGATTTGAAGCTAAATCATGTGTTACGCAAGGATTTGAAGCTAACTCGTTTGTTTGGTCTGCATTTGAAGCTATATCACTTATATCCCAAGTGTTTGAAGTTCATTCATTTGTCGCACGGATTTGAAGCTAAACCTTCTAAATAGCATTGATTTGAAGCATAATCATTTGTTTCGCATGGATTTGAAGCTAAATCTTCTACATCGCATTGATTTGCAGCTCAATCATGTGTTTCGCATGGATTTGAATCTACCTCGTTTGTTTCGTCTGCATTTGAAGCTATATCTCTTATATCGCAAGTATCTGAAGCTAAATCATTTGTGTCGCATGGATTTGAAGCTAAACCTGCTATATCGCATTGATTTGAAGCTAAATCATGTGTTTGGCGTGTTTTTGACGCTAAACCTTCTAAATAGCATTGATTTGAAGCTAAATCATTTGTTTCGCGTGCATTTGAAGCTAAACCTTCTACATCGCATTGATTTGAAGCTAAATCATTTGTTTCGCTTGGATTTGAAGCTATCTCGTTTGTTTCGTCTGCATTTGAAGCTATATCACTTATATCCCAAGTGTTTGAAGCTAAATCATTTGTTTGGCATGTATTTGAAGCTAAACCTTCTACATCGCATTGATTTGAAGCTAAATCATGTGTTTCGCTTGGATTTGAAACTATCTCGTTTGATTCGTCTGCATTTGAAGTTATATCACTTATATCGCAACTATCTGATGTTAAATCATTTGTTTCGCATGGATTTGAAGCTAAATCTTCTACATCGCATTGATTTGCAGCTAAATCATGTGTTCCACATGGATTTGAATCTAACTCGTTTGTTTCTCCAGCATTTGAAGCTATATCACTTATATCGCAACTATCTGATGTTCAATCATTTGTTTCGCATAGATTTGAATCTAATCCTTCTACCTCGAAATGATTTGAAGCTAAATCATGTGCTTCGCATGGATTTGATGCTAACTCGTTTGTTTCGTCTGCATTTGAAGCTATATCTCTTATATCGCAAGTATCTGAAGCTATATCATTTGTGTCGCATGGATTTTAAGCTAACTCGTTTGTTTTGTCTGCTTTTGAAGCTATATCACTTATATCCCAAGTGTTTGAAGCTAAATCATTTGCTTCGCATGGATTTGAAGTTAAACCTTCCACATCGCAATGATTTGAAGCTAAATCATGTGATTCGCTTGGATTTGGTGCTAACTCGTTTGTTTCGTTCGCATTTGAAGCTATATCACATATATCCCAAGCGTTTGAAAGTAAATCATTTGTTCTAATGGATTTGAAGCTAAACCTTCTACATCGCAATGATTTGAAGCTAAATCATGTGATTCGCTTGGATTTGGATCTAACTCGTTTATTTAGTCTGCATTTGAAGCTATATCACTTATATCGCAACTATCTGATGTTAAATCATTTGTTTCGCATGGATTTGAAGCTAAACCTTCTACATCGCATTGATTTGAAGCTAAATCATATGTTTGGCGTGTATTTGCCGCTAAACCTTCTACATCGCATTGATTTGAAGCTAAGTCATGTGTTTCGCTTGGATTTGAAGCTATCTCGTTTGATTCGACTGCATTTGAAGCTGTATCACTTATATCGCAACTATCTGATGTTAAATCATTTGTTTCGCATGGATTTGAAGCTAAATCTTCTACATCGCATTGATTTGCAGCTAAATCATGCGTTTCGCATGGATTTGAAGCTAAACCTTCTACATCGCATTGATTTAAAGCTAAATCATGTCTTTCGCTTGGATATGAAGCTAACTCGTTTGATTCGTCTGCATCTGAAGCTATATCTCTTATATCGCAAGTATCTGAAGCTAAATCATTTGTATCGCATGGATATGAAGCTAATCCTTCTACATCGCATTGATTTGAAGCTAAATCATGTGTTTGGCTTGGATATGAAGCTAACTCGTTTGTTTCGTCTGAATTTGATGCTATATCTCTTGTATCGCAAGTATCTGTAGCTAAATCTTTTGTGTCTCATGGATTTGAAGCGAAAGCTTCTACATAGCATTGATTTGAAGATTAATCATGTGTTTTTGCGTGGCTTTGAAGCTAACTCGTTTGTGTTTCTCCTGCATTTGAAGCTCTATCTCTTATATCGCAAGTATCTGAAGCTATATCATTTGTGTCGCATGGATTTGAAGCTAAACCTTCTATATCGCATTGATTTGAAGCTAAATCATGTGTTTCGCATGGATTTGAAGCTAAACCTTCTATATCGCATTGAATTGAAGCTAAATTATGTGTTTCGCGTGTATTTGAAGCTAAACATTCTACATCGCATTGATTTGAAGCTAAATCATGTGTTTTGCTTGGATTTGATGCTATCTAGTTTGTTTCGTCTGCATTTGAAGCTATATCACTTATATCCCAAGTGTTTGAAGCTAAATCATTTGTTTCGCATGGATCTGAAGCTAAATCTTCTATATCGCATTGATTTGCAGCTAAATCATGTGTTTCGCATGGATTTTAATCTAGACCTTCTACATCGCATTGATTTAAAGCTAAATCATGTCTTTCGCTTGGATTTGAAACTATCTCGTTTGATTGGTCTGCATTTGAAGTTATATCACTTATATCGCAACTATCTGATGTTAAATCATTTGTTTCGCATGGATTTGAAGCTAAATCTTCTACATCGCATTGATTTGCAGCTAAATCATGTGTTTCGCATGGATTTGAATGTAACTCGTTTGTTTCTCCTGCATTTGAAGCTATATCACTTATATCACAACTATCTGATGTTCAATCATTTGTTTCGCATAGATTTGAATCTAATCCTTCTACTTCGAAATGATTTGAAGCTAAATCATGTGCTTCGCATGGATTTGATGCTAACTCGTTTGTTTCGTCTGCATTTGAAGCTATATCACTTATATCCCAAGTGTTTGAAGCTAAATCATTTGCTTCGCATGGATTTGAAGTTAAACCTTCCACATCGCAATGATTTGAAGCTAAATCATGTGATTCGCTTGGATTTGGTGCTAACTCGTTTGTTTCGTTCGCATTTGAAGCTATATCACTTATATCGCAACTATCTGATGTTAAATCATTTGTTTCGCATGGATTTGAAGCTAAACCTTCTACATCGCATTGATTTGAAGCTAAATCATGTGTTTGGCGTGTATTTGCCGCTAAACCTTCTACATCGCATTGATTTGAAGCTAAGTCATGTGTTTCGCTTGGATTTGAAGCTATCTCGTTTGATTCGACTGCATTTGAAGCTATATCACTTATATCGCAACTATCTGATGTTAAATCATTTGTTTCGCATGGATTTGAAGCTAAATCTTCTACATCGCATTGATTTGCAGCTAAATCATGTGTTTCGCATGGATTTGAAGCTAAACCTTCTACATCGCATTGATTTAAAGCTAAATCATGTCTTTCGCTTGGATATGAAGCTAACTCGTTTGATTCGTCTGCATCTGAAGCTATATCTCTTATATCGCAAGTATCTGAAGCTAAATCATTTGTATCGCATGGATATGAAGCTAATCCTTCTACATCGCATTGATTTGAAGCTAAATCATGTGTTTGGCTTGGATATGAAGCTAACTCGTTTGTTTCGTCTGAATTTGATGCTATATCTCTTATATCGCAAGTATCTGTAGCTAAATCTTTTGTGTCTCATGGATATGAAGCTAAACCTTCTATATCGCATTGATTTGAAGCTAAATCACGTGTTTCGCGTGGATTTGAAGCTAAACCTTCTACGTCGCATTGATTTGAAGCTAAATCATGTGTTTCGCTTGTATTTGAAGCTATCTCTTTTGTTACGTCTGCATTTGACGCTCTATCACTTATATCGCATGTATCTGATGCTGAATCATTTGTGTCGCATGGATTTGAAACTAATCCTTCTACTTCGAATTGATTTGAAGCTAAATCATGTGTTTCGCACGGATATGAAGCTAACTCGTTTGTTTCGACTGCATTTGAAGCTTATATATCTTATATCGCAAGTATCTGAAGCTGTATAATTTGTGTCGCATGGATTTGAAGCTAAACCTTCTATATCGCATTGATTTGCAGCTAAATCATGTGATTCGCATGGATTTTAATCTAGACCTTCTACATCGCATTGATTTAAAGCTAAATCATGTCTTTCGCTTGGATTTGAAACTATCTCGTTGATTCGTCTGCATTTGAAGTTATATCACTTATATCGCAACTATCTGATGTTAAATCATTTGTTTCGCATGGATTTGAAGCTAAATCTTCTATATCGCATTGATTTGAAGCTAATCATGTGTTTCGCATGGATTTGAAGCTAAACCTTCTACATCGCATTGATTTGAAGCTAAATCATGTGTTTGGCGTGTATTTGCCGCTAAACCTTCTACATGGCATTAATTTGAAGCTAAGTCATGTGTTTCGCTTGGATATGAAGCTAACTCGTTTGTTTCCTCTGAATTTGATGCTATATCTCTTATATCGCAAGTATCTGAAGCTAAATCTTTTGTGTCTCATGGATTTGAAGCGAAAGCTTCTACATAGCATTGATTTGAAGATTAATCATGTGTTTTTGCGTGGCTTTGAAGCTAACTCGTTTGTGTTTCTCCTGCATTTGAAGCTATATCTCTTATATCGCAAGTATCTGTAGCTATATCATTTGTGTCGCATGGATTTGAAGCTAAACCTTCTATATCGCATTGATTTGAAGCTAAATCATGTGTTTCGCATGGATTTGAAGCTAAACCTTCTATATCGCATTGATTTGAAGCTAAATTATGTGTTTAGCGTGTATTTGAAGCTAAACATTCTACATCGCATTGATTTGAAGCTAAATCATGTGTTTTGCTTGGATTTGATGCTATCTAGTTTGTTTCGTCTGGATTTGAAGCTATATCACTTATATCCCAAGTGTTTGAAGCTAAATCATTTGTTTCGCATGGATCTGAAGCTAAATCTTCTATATCGCATTGATTTGAAGCTAAATCATGTGTTTCGCGTGGATTTGAAGCTCACTCGTTTGCTTCGTCTGCATTTGAAGCTATATCACTTATATCCCACGTGTTTGAAGCTAAATCATTTGTTTCGCATGGATTTGAAGCTAAACCTTCTACATCGCATTGATTTGAAGCTAAATCATGTGTTTCGCTTGGATTTGAAGCTATCTCCTTTGTTTCGTCTGCATTTGAAGCTATATCACTTATATCGCATGTTTCTGATGCTGAATAATTTGTATCGCATGGAATGAAGATAATCCTTCTACTTCGAATTGATTTGAAGCTAAATTTTGTGCTTCGCATGGATTTGAAGCTAACTCGTTTGTTTCGTCTGCATTTGAAGATATATCTATTATATCGCAAGTATCTGATGCTATATCATTTGTGTCGCATGTATTTGAAGCTAAACCTTCTATATCGCATTGATTTGAAGCTAAATCATGTGTTTCGCGTGGATTTGAAGCTAAACCTTCTACGTCGCATTGATTTGGAGCTAAATCATGTGTTTCGTATGGATTTGAAGCTAACTCGTTTGCTTCGTCTGCATTTGAAGCTATATCACTTATATCCCAAGTGTTTGAAGCTAAATCATTTGTTTCGCATGGATTTGAAGTTAAACCTTCTTCATCGCATTGATTTGAAGCTAAATCATGTGTTTCGCTTGGATTTGAAGCTATCTCTTTTGTTTCGTCTGCATTTGAAGCTATATCACTTATATAGCATGTTTCTGATGCTGAATCATTTGTATCGCGTGGAAAGAAGTTAATCCTTCTACTTCGAATTGATTTGAAGCTAAATCATGTGCTTCGCATGGGTTTGAAGCTAACTCGTTGTTTCGTCTGCATTTGAAGCTATATCTATTATATCGCAATTATCTGAAGCTATATCATTTATGTCGCATGGATCTGAAGCTAAACCTTCTATATCGCATTGATTTGAAGCTAAATCATGTGTTTCGCGTGGATTTGAAGCTAAACCTTCTACGTCGCATTGATTTGAAGCTAAATCATGTGTTTCGCTTGGATTTGATGCTATCTAGTTTGTTTCGTCTGCATTTGAAGCTATATCACTTATATCCCAAGTGTTTGAAGCTAAATCATTTGTTTCGCATGGATTTGAAGCTAAACTTTCTACATAGCATTGATTTGAAGCTTAATCACGTGTTTTGTATGGATTTGTAGCTAACTCGGTTGTTTCGTCTGCATTTGAACCTATATAACTTATATCGCAACTATCTGATGTTAAATCATTTGTTTCGCATGGATTTGAAGCTAAATCTTCTACATCGCATTGATTTGCAGCTAAATCATGTGTTTCGCATGGATTTGAAGCTAACTCGTTTGTTTCGTCTGCATTTGAAGCTATATCACTTATATCCCAAGTGTTTGAAGCTAAATCATTTGTTTCGCGTGGATTTGAAGCTAAATCTTCTACATCGCATTGATTTGCAGCTAAATCATGTGTTTCGCATGGATTTGAATCTAACTCGTTTGTTTCTCCGGCATTTGAAGCTATATCACTTATATCACAACTATCTGATGTTCAATCATTTGTTTCGCATAGATTTGAATCTAATCCTTCTACTTCGAAATGATTTGAAGCTAAATCATGTGCTTCGCATGGATTTGATGCTAACTCGTTTATTTCGTCTGCATTTGAAGCTATATCTCTTATATCGCAAGTATCTGAAGCTATATCATTTGCGTCGCATGGATTTTAAGCTAACTCGTTTGTTTCGCCTGCTTTTGAAGCTATATCACTTATATCCCAAGTGTTTGAAGCTAAATCATTTGCTTCGCATGGATTTGAAGTTAAACCTTCCACATCGCAATGATTTGAAGCTAAATCATGTGATTCGCTTGGATTTGGTGCTAACTCGTTTGTTTCGTTCGCATTTGAAGCTATATCACTTATATCGCAACTATCTGATGTTAAATCATTTGTTTCGCATGGATTTGAAGCTAAACCTTCTACATCGCATTGATTTGAAGCTAAATCATGTGTTTGGCGTGTATTTGCCGCTAAACCTTCTACATCGCATTGATTTGAAGCTAAGTCATGTGTTTCGCTTGGATTTGAAGCTATCTCGTTTGATTCGACTGCATTTGAAGCTATATCACTTATATCGCAACTATCTGATGTTAAATCATTTGTTTCGCATGGATTTGAAGCTAAATCTTCTACATCGCATTGATTTGCAGCTAAATCATGTGTTTCGCATGGATTTGAAGCTAAACCTTCTACATCGCATTGATTTAAAGCTAAATCATGTCTTTCGCTTGGATATGAAGCTAACTCGTTTGATTCGTCTGCATCTGAAGCTATATCTCTTATATCGCAAGTATCTGAAGCTAAATCATTTGTATCGCATGGATATGAAGCTAATCCTTCTACATCGCATTGATTTGAAGATAAATCATGTGTTTGGCTTGGATATGAAGCTAACTCGTTTGTTTCGTCTGAATTTGATGCTATATCTCTTATATCGCAAGTATCTGTAGCTAAATCTTTTGTGTCTCATGGATTTGAAGCTAAACCTTCTATATCGCATTGATTTGAAGCTAAATCACGTATTTCGCGTGGATTTGAAGCTAAACCTTCTACGTCGCATTGATTTGAAGCTAAATCATGTGTTTCGCTTGTATTTGAAGCTATCTCTTTTGTTACGTCTGCATTTGACGCTCTATCACTTATATCGCATGTATCTGATGCTGAATCATTTGTGTCGCATGGATTTGAAACTAATCCTTCTACTTCGAATTGATTTGAAGCTAAATCATGTGTTTCGCACGGATATGAAGCTAACTCGTTTGTTTCGACTGCATTTGAAGCTATATATCTTATATCGCAAGTATCTGAAGCTATATAATTTGTGTCGCATGGATTTGAAGCTAAACCTTCTATATCGCATTGATTTGCAGCTAAATCATGTGTTTCGCATGGATTTTAATCTAGACCTTCTACATCGCATTGATTTAAAGCTAAATCATGTCTTTCGCTTGGATTTGAAACTATCTCGTTTGATTCGTCTGCATTTGAAGTTATATCACTTATATCGCAACTATCTGATGTTAAATCATTTGTTTCGCATGGATTTGAAGCTAAATCTTCTATATCGCATTGATTTGAAGCTAAATCATGTGTTTCGCATGGATTTGAAGCTAAACCTTCTACATCGCATTGATTTGAAGCTAAATCATGTGTTTGGCGTGTATTTGCCGCTAAACCTTCTACATGGCATTAATTTGAAGCTAAGTCATGTGTTTCGCTTGGATATGAAGCTAACTCGTTTGTTTCCTCTGAATTTGATGCTATATCTCTTATATCGCAAGTATCTGAAGCTAAATCTTTTGTGTCTCATGGATTTGAAGCGAAAGCTTCTACATAGCATTGATTTGAAGATTAATCATGTGTTTTTGCGTGGCTTTGAAGCTAACTCGTTTGTGTTTCTCCTGCATTTGAAGCTATATCTCTTATATCGCAAGTATCTGTAGCTATATCATTTGTGTCGCATGGATTTGAAGCTAAACCTTCTATATCGCATTGATTTGAAGCTAAATCATGTGTTTCGCATGGATTTGAAGCTAAACCTTCTATATCGCATTGATTTGAAGCTAAATTATGTGTTTAGCGTGTATTTGAAGCTAAACATTCTACATCGCATTGATTTGAAGCTAAATCATGTGTTTTGCTTGGATTTGATGCTATCTAGTTTGTTTCGTCTGGATTTGAAGCTATATCACTTATATCCCAAGTGTTTGAAGCTAAATCATTTGTTTCGCATGGATCTGAAGCTAAATCTTCTATATCGCATTGATTTGAAGCTAAATCATGTGTTTCGCGTGGATTTGAAGCTCACTCGTTTGCTTCGTCTGCATTTGAAGCTATATCACTTATATCCCACGTGTTTGAAGCTAAATCATTTGTTTCGCATGGATTTGAAGCTAAACCTTCTACATCGCATTGATTTGAAGCTAAATCATGTGTTTCGCTTGGATTTGAAGCTATCTCCTTTGTTTCGTCTGCATTTGAAGCTATATCACTTATATCGCATGTTTCTGATGCTGAATAATTTGTATCGCATGGAATGAAGATAATCCTTCTACTTCGAATTGATTTGAAGCTAAATTTTGTGCTTCGCATGGATTTGAAGCTAACTCGTTTGTTTCGTCTGCATTTGAAGATATATCTATTATATCGCAAGTATCTGATGCTATATCATTTGTGTCGCATGTATTTGAAGCTAAACCTTCTATATCGCATTGATTTGAAGCTAAATCATGTGTTTCGCGTGGATTTGAAGCTAAACCTTCTACGTCGCATTGATTTGGAGCTAAATCATGTGTTTCGTATGGATTTGAAGCTAACTCGTTTGCTTCGTCTGCATTTGAAGCTATATCACTTATATCCCAAGTGTTTGAAGCTAAATCATTTGTTTCGCATGGATTTGAAGTTAAACCTTCTTCATCGCATTGATTTGAAGCTAAATCATGTGTTTCGCTTGGATTTGAAGCTATCTCTTTTGTTTCGTCTGCATTTGAAGCTATATCACTTATATAGCATGTTTCTGATGCTGAATCATTTGTATCGCGTGGAAAGAAGTTAATCCTTCTACTTCGAATTGATTTGAAGCTAAATCATGTGCTTCGCATGGGTTTGAAGCTAACTCGTTTGTTTCGTCTGCATTTGAAGCTATATCTATTATATCGCAATTATCTGAAGCTATATCATTTATGTCGCATGGATCTGAAGCTAAACCTTCTATATCGCATTGATTTGAAGCTAAATCATGTGTTTCGCGTGGATTTGAAGCTAAACCTTCTACGTCGCATTGATTTGAAGCTAAATCATGTGTTTCGCTTGGATTTGATGCTATCTAGTTTGTTTCGTCTGCATTTGAAGCTATATCACTTATATCCCAAGTGTTTGAAGCTAAATCATTTGTTTCGCATGGATTTGAAGCTAAACTTTCTACATAGCATTGATTTGAAGCTTAATCACGTGTTTTGTATGGATTTGTAGCTAACTCGGTTGTTTCGTCTGCATTTGAACCTATATAACTTATATCGCAACTATCTGATGTTAAATCATTTGTTTCGCATGGATTTGAAGCTAAATCTTCTACATCGCATTGATTTGCAGCTAAATCATGTGTTTCGCATGGATTTGAAGCTAACTCGTTTGTTTCGTCTGCATTTGAAGCTATATCACTTATATCCCAAGTGTTTGAAGCTAAATCATTTGTTTCGCGTGGATTTGAAGCTAAATCTTCTACATCGCATTGATTTGCAGCTAAATCATGTGTTTCGCATGGATTTGAATCTAACTCGTTTGTTTCTCCGGCATTTGAAGCTATATCACTTATATCACAACTATCTGATGTTCAATCATTTGTTTCGCATAGATTTGAATCTAATCCTTCTACTTCGAAATGATTTGAAGCTAAATCATGTGCTTCGCATGGATTTGATGCTAACTCGTTTATTTCGTCTGCATTTGAAGCTAAATCTCTTATATCGCAAGTATCTGAAGCTATATCATTTGCGTCGCATGGATTTTAAGCTAACTCGTTTGTTTCGCCTGCTTTTGAAGCTATATCACTTATATCCCAAGTGTTTGAAGCTAAATCATTTGCTTCGCATGGATTTGAAGTTAAACCTTCCACATCGCATTGATTTGAAGCTAAATCATGTGTTTGGCGTGTATTTGCCGCTAAACCTTCTACATGGCATTGATTTGAAGCTAAGTCATGTGTTTCGCTTGGATTTGAAGCTATCTCGTTTCTTTCGTCTGCATTTGAAGCTATATCACTTATATCGCAACTATCTGATGTTAAACCATTTGTTTCGAATGGATGTGAAGCTAAATCTTCAACACTGCATTGATTTGCAGCTAAATCATGTGTATCGCATGGATTTGAAGCTAATCCTTCTACTTCGAATTGATATGAAGCTAAATCATGTGTTTTGCTTGGATATGAAGCTAACTCGTTTGTTTCGCCTGCTTTTGAAGCTATATCACTTATATCGCATGTATCTGATGCTAAATCATTTGTATCGCATAGATTTGAAGCTAATCCTTCTACTTTGAATTGATTTGAAGCTAAATCATTTGTTTCGCATGGATTTGAAGCTAACTCGTTTGTTTCGTCTGCATTTGAAGCTATATCACTTATATCCCAAGTGTTTGAAGCTAAATCATTTGCTTCGCATGGATTTGAAGTTAAACCTTCCACATCGCAATGATTTGAAGCTAAATCATGTGATTCGCTTGGATTTGGTGCTAACTCGTTTTTTTCGTTTGCATTTGCAGCTATATCACATATATCCCAAACGTTTGAAAGTAAATCATTTGTTCTAATGGATTTGAAGTTAAACCTTCTACATCGCAATGATTTGAAGCTAAATCATGTGATCCGCTTGGATTTGGATCTAACTCGTTTATTTAGTCTGCATTTGAAGCTATATCACTTATATCGCAACTATCTGATGTTAAATCATTTGTATCGCATGGATTTGAAGCTAAACCTTCTACATCGCATTGATTTGAAGCTAAATCATGTGTTTGGCGTGTATTTGCCGCTAAACCTTCTACATCGCATTGATTTGAAGCTATATCATGTGTTTTGCTTGGATTTGATGCTATCTAGTTTGTTTCGTCTGCATTTGAAGCTATATCACTTATATCCCAAGTGTTTGAAGCTAAATCATTTGTTTCGCATGGATTTGAAGCTAAACTTTCTACATAGCATTGATTTGAAGCTTAATCACGTGTTTTGTATGGATTTGTAGCTAACTCGTTTATTTAGTCTGCATTTGAAGCTATATCACTTATATCGCAACTATCTGATGTTAAATCATTTGTTTCGCATGGATTTGAAGCTAAACCTTCTACATCGCATTGATTTGAAGCTAAATCATGTGTTTCGCGTGCATTTGAAGTTAAACTTTCTACATCGCCTTGATTTGAAGCTAAATCATGTGTTTCGCTTCGATTTGAAGCTATCTCGTTTGTTTCGTCTGCATTTGAAGCTATATAACTTATATCGTAACTATTTGATGTTAAATCATTTGTTTCGCATGGATTTGAAGCTAAATCTTCTACACCGCATTGATTTGCAGCTAAATCATGTGTTTCGCATGGATTATAAGCTAACTCGTTTGTTTCGTCTGCATTTGAAGCTATATCACTTATATCGCAACTATCTGATGTTAAATCATTTGTTTCGCATGGATTTGAAGCTATATCACTTATATCCCAAGTGTTTGCAGCTAAATCATTTGTTTCGCATGGATTTGAAGTTAAACCTTCTATATCGCTTTGATTAGAAGCTAAATCATGTGTTTGGCATGTATTTGAGGCTAAACCTTCTACGTCGCATTGATTTGAAGCTAAGTCATGTGTTTCGCTTGGATTTGAAGCTATCTCGTTTTTTTCGTCTGCATTTGAAGCTATATCACTTATATCGCAACTATCTGATGTTAAATCATTTGTTTCGCATGGATTTGAAGCTAAACCTTCTATATGGCATTGATTTGAAGCTAAATCATGTGTTTCGCGTGCATTTGATGTTAAACCTTCTACATCGCATTGATTTGAAGCTAAATCATGTGTTTCGCTTCGATTTGAAGCTATCTCGTTTGTTTCGTCTGCATTTGAAGCTATATAACTTATATCGTAACTATTTGATGTTAAATCATTTGTTTCGCATTGATTTGAAGCTAAACCTTCTACATCGCATTGATTTGAAGCTAAATCATGTGTTTCGCTTCGATTTGAAGCTATCTCGTTTGTTTCGTCTGCATTTGAAGCTATATAACTTATATCGTAACTATTTGATGTTAAATCATTTGTTTCGCATGGATTTGAAGCTAAACCTTCTATACCGCATTGATTTGAAGCTAAATCATGTGTTTCGCGTGGATTTGAAGCTAAACCTTCTACGTCGCATTGATTTGAAGCTAAATCATGTGTTTCGCTTGGATTTGATGCTATCTAGTTTGTTTCGTCTGCATTTGAAGCTATATCACTTATATCCCAAGTGTTTGAAGCTAAATCATTTGTTTCGCATGGATTTGAAGCTAAACTTTCTACATAGCATTGACTTGAAGCTTAATCACGTGTTTTGTATGGATTTGTAGCTAACTCGTTTGTTTCGTCTGCATTTGAAGCTATATAACTTATATCGCAACTATCTGATGTTATATCATTTGTTTCGCATGGATTTGAAGCTAAACCTTCTATATGGCATTGATTTGAAGCTAAATCATGTGTTTCGCGTGCATTTGAAGTTAAACCTTCTACATCGCATTGATTTGAAGCTAAATCATGTGTTTCGCTTCGATTTGAAGCTATCTCGTTTGTTTCGTCTGCATTTGAAGCTATATAACTTATATCGTAACTATTTGATGTTAAATCATTTGTTTCGCATTGATTTGAAGCTAAACCTTCTACATCGCATTGATTTGAAGCTAAATCATGTGTTTCGCTTCGATTTGAAGCTATCTCGTTTGTTTCGTCCGCATTTGAATCTATATCACTTATATCGCAAGTATCTGAAGCTTATTCATTTGTGTCGCATGAATTTGATGCTAAACCTTCTATATGGCATTGATTTGAAGCTAAATCATGTTTTTCGCGTGCATTTGAAGTTAAACCTTCTACATCGCATTGATTTGAAGCTAAATCATGTGTTTCGCTTCGATTTGAAGCTATCTCGTTTGTTTCGTCTGCATTTGAAGCTATCATGTGTTTCGCATGGATTATAAGCTAACTCGTTTGTTTCGCCTGCATTTGAAGCTATATCACTTATATCCCAAGTGTTTGTAGCTAAATCATTTGCTTCGCATGGATTTGAAGTTAAACCTTCCACATCGCAATGATTTGAAGCTAAATCATGTGATTCGCTTGGATTTGGAGCTAACTCGTTTATTTCGTCTGCATTTGAAGCTATACCACTTATATCGCAACTATTTGATGTTAAATCATTTGTTTCGCATGGATTTGAAGCTATATCACTTATATCCCAAGTGTTTGCAGCTAAATCATTTGTTTCGCATGGATTTGAAGTTAAACCTTCTATATCGCTTTGATTAGAAGCTAAATCATGTGTTTGGCGTGTATTTGAGGCTGAACCTTCTACGTCGCATTGATTTGAAGCTAAGTCATGTGTTTCGCTTGGATTTGAAGCTATCTCGTTTTTTTCGTCTGCATTTGAAGCTATATCACTTATATCGCAACTATCTGATGTTAAATCATTTGTTTCGCATGGATTTGAAGCTAAATCTTCTATATCGCATTTATTTGCAGCTGAATCATGTGTTTCGTATGGATTTGAGGCTAACTCGTTTGCTTCGTCTGCATTTGAAGCTATATCACTTATATCCCAAGTGTTTGAAGCTAAATCATTTGTTTCGCATGGATTTGAAGCTAAACCTTCTACATCGCATTGATTTGAAGCTAAATCATGTGTTTCGCTTGGATTTCAAGCTATCTCATTTGTTTCGTCTGCATTTAAAGCTATATCACTTATATTGCATGTATCTGATGCTGAATCATTTGTATCACAAGGAATGAAGATAATCCTTCTACATCGAATTGATTTGCAGCTAAATCATGTGTTTCGCTTGGATATGAAGCTAACTCGTTTGTTACGTCTTCATTTGAAGCTATATCTCTTATATCGCAAGTATCTGATGTTAAATCATTTGTTTCGCATGGATTTGAAGCTATATCACTTATATCCCAAGTGTTTGCAGCTAAATCATTTGTTTCGCATGGATTTGAAGTTAAACCTTCTATATCGCTTTGATTAGTAGCTAAATCATGTGTTTGGCGTGTATTTGAGGCCAAACCTTCTACGTCGCATTGATTTGAAGCTAAGTCATGTGTTTCGCTTGGATTTGAAGCTATCTCGTTTTTTTCGTCTGCATTTGAAGCTATATCACTTATATCGCAACTATCTGATGTTAAATCATTTGTTTCGCATGGATTTGAAGCTAAATCTTCTATATCGCATTTATTTGCAGCTGAATCATGTGTTTCGTATGGATTTGAAGCTAACTCGTTTGCTTCGTCTGCATTTGAAGCTATATCACTTATATCCCAAGTGTATTGAAGCTAAATCATTTGTTTCGCGTGGATTTGAAGCTATATCACTTATATCCCAAGTGTTTGCAGCTAAATCATTTGTTTCGCATGGATTTGAAGTTAAACCTTCTATATCGCTTTGATTAGAAGCTAAATCATGTGTTTGGCGTGTATTTGAGGCCAAACCTTCTACGTCGCATTGATTTGAAGCTAAGTCATGTGTTTCGCTTGGATTTGAAGCTATCTCGTTTTTTTCGTCTGCATTTGAAGCTATATCACTTATATCGAAACTATCTGATGTTAAATCATTTGTTTCGCATGGATTTGAAGCTAAATCTTCTATATCGCATTTATTTGCAGCTGAATCATGTGTTTCGTATGGATTTGAAGCTAACTCGTTTGCTTCGTCTGCATTTGAAGCTATATCACTTATATCCCAAGTGTATTGAAGCTAAATCATTTGTTTCGCGTGGATTTGAAGCGAAACCTTCTACATCGCATTGACTTGAAGCTATGTCATGTGTTTCGCTTGGATTTGAAGCTATCTCGTTTTTTTCGTCTGCATTTGAAGCTATATCACTTATATCGCATCTATCTGATGTTAAATCATTTGTTTCGCATGGATTTGAAGCTAAATCTTCTATATCGCATTTATTTGCAGCTGAATCATGTGTTTCGTATGGATTTGAGGCTAACTCGTTTGCTTCGTCTGCATTTGAAGCTATATCACTTATATCCCAAGTGTTTGAAGCTAAATCATTTGTTTCGCATGGATTTGAAGCTAAACCTTCTACATCCCATTGATTTGAAGCTAAATCATGTGTTTCGCTTGGATTTCAAGCTATCTCTTTTGTTTCGTCTGCATTTAAAGCTATATCACTTATATTGCATGTATCTGATGCTGAATCATTTGTATCACATGGAATGAAGATAATCCTTCTACATCGAATTGATTTGCAGCTAAATCATGTGTTTCGCTTGGATATGAAGCTAACTCGTTTGTTACGTCTTCATTTGAAGCTATATCTCTTATATCGCAAGTATCTGAAGCTATATCATTTGTGTCGCATGGATTTGAAGCTAAACCTTCTATATGGCACTGATTTGAAGCTAAATCATGTGTGTCGCATGGATTTGAAGCTAAACCTTCTATATGGCATTGATTTGAAGCTAAATCATGTGTTTCGCGTGCATTTGAAGATAAACCTTCTACATCGCATTGATTTGAAGCTAAATCATGTGTTTCGCTTCGATTTGAAGCTATCTCGTTTGTTTCGTCTGCATTTGAAGCTATATAACTTATATCGTAACTATTTGATGTTAAATCATTTGTTTCGCATGGATTTGAAGCTAAATCTTCTACATCGCATTGATTTGCAGCTAAATCATGTGTTTCGCATGGATTATAAGCTAACTCGTTTGTTTCGTCTGCATTTGAAGCTGT
This sequence comes from Megalopta genalis, assembly GCF_051020955.1. Taxonomy (NCBI): domain Eukaryota; kingdom Metazoa; phylum Arthropoda; class Insecta; order Hymenoptera; family Halictidae; genus Megalopta; species Megalopta genalis. The sequence goes on from NW_027476626.1 coordinate 120,104, forward strand.
ATCAATTATATCGCAACTATCTGATGTTAAATCATTTGTTTCGCATGGATTTGAATCTAACTCGTTGTTTTCGTCTGCATTTGAAGCTATATCACTTATATCTCAAGTGTTTGAAGCTAAATCATTTTTTTCGCATGGATTTGAAGCTAAACCTTCTACATCGCATTGATTTAAAGCTAAATCATGTGTATCGCTTGGATATGAAGATAACTCGTTTGATTCGTCTGCATTGGAAGCTATTTCACTTATATCGCATGTATCTGATGCTAAATCATTTGTGTCGCATGGATTTGAAGCTAAACCTTCTATATCGCATTGATTTGAAGTTAAATCATGTGTTTCGAGTGGATTTGAAGCTAAACCTTCTACATCGCATTGATTTAAAGCTAAATCATGTGTATCGCTTGGATATGAAGCTAACTCGTTTGATTCGTCTGCATTGGAAGCTATTTCACTTATATCGCATGTATCTGATGCTAAATCATTTGTGTCGCATGGATTTGAAGCTAAACCTTCTATATCGCATTGATTTGAAGTTAAATCATGTGTTACGCGTGGATTTGAAGCTAAACCTTCTACATCGCATTGATTTGAAAATAAATCATGTGTTTCGCTTGGATTTGAAACTATCTCGTTTGTTTCGTCTGCATTTGAAGCTATATCAATTATATCGCAACTATCTGATGTTAAATCATTTGTTTCGCATGGATTTGAATCTAACTCGTTGTTTTCGTCTGCATTTGAAGCTATATCACTTATATCTCAAGTGTTTGAAGCTAAATCATTTTTTTCGCATGGATTTGAAGCTAAACCTTCTACATCGCATTGATTTAAAGCTAAATCATGTGTATCGCTTGGATATGAAGCTAACTCGTTTGATTCGTCTGCATTGGAAGCTATTTCACTTATATCGCATGTATCTGATGCTAAATCATTTGTGTCGCATGGATTTGAAGCTAAACCTTCTATATCGCATTGATTTGAAGTTAAATCATGTGTTTCGCGTGGATTTGAAGCTAAACCTTCTACATCGCATTGATTTGAAGCTAAATCATGTGTTTCGCTTGGATTTGAAACTATCTCGTTTGTTTCGTCTGCATTTGAAGCTATATCTCTTATATCGCAAGTATCTGAAGCTATATCGTTTGTGTCGCATGGATTTGAAGCAAAACATACTATATCGCATTGATTTGAAGCTAAATCATGTGTTTCGCGTGGATTTGAAGCTAAACCTTCTACATCGCATTGATTTGAAGCTAAATCAAGTGTTTCGCATGGATTTGAATCTAACTCGTTGTTTTCGTCTGCATTTGAAGCTATATCACTTATATCTCAAGTGTTTGAAGCTAAATCATTTTTTTCGCATGGATTTGAAGCTAAACCTTCTACATCGCATTGATTTAAAGCTAAATCATGTGTATCGCTTGGATATGAAGCTAACTCGTTTGATTCGTCTGCATTGGAAGCTATTTCACTTATATCGCATGTATCTGATGCTAAATCATTTGTGTCGCATGGATTTGAAGCTAAACCTTCTATATCGCATTGATTTGAAGCTAAATCATGTGTTTCGCGTGGATTTGAAGCTAAACCGTCCACATCGCATTCCTTTGAAGCTAAATCATGTGTTTCGCTTGATTTGAAGCTAACTCGTTTGCTTCGTCTGCATTTGAAGCTATATCACTTATATCCCAAGTGTTTGAAGCTAAATCATTTGTTTCGCATGGAATTGAAGGTAAACCTTCTACATCGCATTGATTTGAAGCTAAATCATGTGTTTCGCTTGGATTTGAAGCTATCTCTTTTGTTTTGTCTGCATTTGAAACTATATCACTTATATCGCATGCATCTGATGTTAAATCATTTGTGTCGCATGGATTTGATGCTAAACCTTCTATATGGCATTGATTTGAAGCTAAATCATGCGTTTCGTATGGATTTGAAGATAATCCTTCTACTTCGAATTGATTTGAAGCTAAATCATGTGTTTCGCTTGGATATGAAGTTAACTCGTTTGTTTCGTCTGCATTTGAAGCTATATCTCTTATATCGCAAGTATCTGCAGCTATATCATTTGTGTCGCATGGATTTGTAGCTAAACCTTCTATATCGCATTGATTTGAAGCTAAATCATGTGTTTCGCTTGGATATGAAGCTAACTCGTTTGTTTCTCCTGCATTTGAAGCTATATCACCTATATCTCAAGTGTTTGAATCTCATTCATTTGTTTCGCATAGATATGAAGCTAAACCTACTACATCGCATTGCTTTGAAGCTAAATCATGTGTTTCGAATGGATTTGGAACTAAACCTTCTACAACGCAATGATTTGATGCTAAATCATGTGTTTCGCTTGGATTTGGATCTAACTCGATTGTTTCGTCTGCATTTGAAGCTATATCACTTATATCGCAAGTATCTGAAGCTAAATCATTTTTGTCGCAGTATCTGAATCTAAATCATTTGTGTCGCTAAACCTTCTACATAGCATTGATTTGAAGCTAAATCATGTTTTTCGCATGGATTTGAAGCTAACTCGTTTGTTTCGTGTGCATTTGAAGCTTTATCACTTATATCGCAAGTATCTGAAGCTAAATCGTTTGTGTCGCATGGAATTGATGCTAAACCTTCTACCTCGAATTGATTTCTAGCTAAATCATGTGTTTTGCATGGATATGAAGCTAACTCGTTTGTTTCTCCTGCATTTGAAGCTATATCACTTATATCGCATGTATATAATGCAAAGTCATTTGTGTCGCATGGATATGAAGCTATACTTTCCACATCGCTTTGGTTTGAAGCTAAACCTTCTACATCGCATTGATTTGCAGCTAAATCATGTGTCTCGCATGGATTTGAAGCTAACTCGTTTGTTTCGTCAGCATTTGAAGCTATATCACCTATATCCCAAGTGTTTGAAGCTCAATCATTTGCTTCGCAAGGATTTGAAACCAATCCTTCTACATCGCATTGATTTGAAGCTAAATCATTTGTTTCGCATGGATTTGAAGCCATCTCGTTTGTTTCGTCTGCATTTGAAGCTTTATCACTTATATCGCAAGTATCAGAAGCTAAATCGTTTGTTTCGCATGCATTTGAAGCTATACCTTCTACATCGCATTGATTTGCAGCTAAATCATTTGTATCGCGTGGAATTGGAGCTAGCTCGTTTGATTCGTCTGCATTTGATGCTATATCACTTATATCGCAAGTATCTGAACCTAATTCATTTGTTTCGCATGGATTTGTAGCAAAGCCTTCTACTTCGCATAGATTTATAGTTAAGTCATGTATATCGCTTGGATTTTGAAGCTAACTCGTTTGATTCGTCTGCATTTGACGCTATATAACTTATATCCCAAGTGTTTGAAGCTAACTAATTTGTTTCGCATAGAATTGGAGCTAACCCGTTTGTTTCTCCTGCATATGAAGCTATATCACTTATATCGCATGTATCTGATTCTAAATCATTTGTGTCGCATGGATTTGAACTAAACCTTCTACATCGTTTTGGTTTGAAGCTAAACCTTCTATATCACATTGATTTGAAGCTAAATCATGTGTTTCGCTTGATTTGAAGCTAACTCGTTTGCTTCGTCTGCATTTGAAGCTATATCACTTATATCCCAAGTGTTTGAAGCTAAATCATTTTTTTCGCATGGATTTGAAGCTAAACCTTCTACATCGCATTGATTTAAAGCTAAATCATGTGTATCGCTTGGAAATGAAGCTAACTCGTTTGTTTCGTCTGCATATGAAGCTATTTCACTTATATCGCATGTATCTGATGCTAAATCATTTGTGTCGCATGGATTTGAAGCTAAATCATGTGTTTCGCGTGAATTTGAAGCTAACTCGCTTGTTTCGTCTACATTTGAAGCTATATCACTTATATCCCAAGTGTTCAAAGCTAAATCATTTGCTTCGCAAGGATTTGAAGTTAAACCTTCCACATCGCAATGATTTGAAGCTAAATCATGTGATTCGCTTGGATTTGGAGCTAACTCGTTTATTTCGTCTGCATTTGAAGCTGTATCCCTTATATCGCAACTATCAGATGTTAAATCATTTGTTTCGCATGGATTTGAAGCTAAACCATCTACATCGCATTTATCTGCAGCTGAATCATGTGTTTCGCATGGATTTGAAGCTAACTCGTTTGCTTCGTCTGCATTTGAACCTATATCACTTATATGGCATGTATCTGAAGCAAAATCATTTGTACCGCATGGATTTCAAGCTAATCCTTCTTCTTCGCATTGATTTGAAGATAAGTCATGTGTATCGCATGCATTTTTAAGCTAAATTTATTGATTCGTCTGCATTTGAAGCTACATCACTTATATCCCAAGTGTTTGAAGCTAAATCATTTGTTTCGCATGGATTTGAAGCTAAACCTTCTACATCGCATTAATTTGAAGCTAAATCATGTGATTCGGTTGGATTTGACGCAAACTCGTTTCTTTCGTCTGCATTTGAAGCTATATCACTTATATCGCTAGTATTTGAAGCTAAATCGTTTGTGTCTCATGGATTTGAAGCTAAATCTTCTACATAGCATTGATTTGAAGCTTAATCATGTATTTGGAAGGATTTGAAGCTAACTCGTTGGTTCCTCCTGTTTTTGAAGCTATATCACTTATATCGCATGTATCTGATGCTAAATCATTTGTATCTCAGGGATTTGAATCTAATCCTTCTACTCCGAATTTCTTTGAAGCTAAATCATGTGTTTCGCATGGATTTGAAACTAACTCGTTAGTTTCCCTTGTATTTGAAACTATATCACTTATATCGCAAGTATCTGATGCTAAATCATTTGTTTCGCATGGATATGATGCTAAACCTTCTATATCGCATTGATTTGAAGCTAAATCATGTTTTTCGCTTGGATTTGAAGCTAAACCTTTTACATCGCATGGATTTGAATCTTAGCCGTGTACTTCGAATTAATTTGAAGCTAAATCGTGTGTGTCGCATTGATTTGAAGCTAAATCATGTGTTTCGCTTGGATATGAAGCTAACTCGTTTGTTTCTCCTGCATTTGAAGCTCTATCACCTATATCTCAAGTGTTTGAAGCTCAATCATTTGCTTCGCATGGATTTGAAGCTAATCCTTCCACATCGCATTGATTTGAAGATAAATCATGTGTTTCGCATGGATTTGAATCTAACTCGTTTGTTTCGTCTGCATTTGAAGCTATATCATTTAAGTCGCAAGTATCTGATGCTAAATAATTTGTTTCGCATGGATTTGAAGCTAAATCATGTGTTTCGCTTGGATATGAAGATAACTCGTTTGTTTCGTCTGCATTTGAAGCTATATCACTTATATCGCAAGTATCTGAAGCTAAATCATTTGGGTCGCATGGATTTGAAGCTAACTCGTTTGTTTCGCACGCATTTGAAGCTATATCATTTATATCGCAAGTATATGAAGCCAAATCATTTGTGTCACATGGATTTGAAGATAAACCTTCTGCCTCGAATTGATTTGTAGCTAAATCATGTGTTTCGCATGGATTTGAAGCTAACTCGTTTGTTTCGTGTGCATTTGAAGCTTTATCACTTATATCGCAAGTATCTGAAGCTAAATCGATTGTGTCGCATGGATTTGATGCTAAACCTTCTACCTCGAATTGATTTCTAGCTAAATCATGTGTTTTGCATGGATATGAAGCTAACTCGTTTGTTTCTCCTGCATTTGAAGCTATATCACTTATATCGCATGTATATAATGCAAAGTCATTTGTGTCGCATGGATATGAAGCTATACTTTCCACATCGTTTTGGTTTGAAGCTAAACCTTCTACATCGCATTGATTTGCAGCTAAATCATGTGTCTCGCATGGATTTGAAGCTAACTCGTTTGTTTCGTCAGCATTTGAAGCTATATCACCTATATCCCAAGTGTTTGAAGCTCAATCATTTGCTTCGCAAGGATTTGAAACCAATCCTTCTACATCGCATTGATTTGAAGCTAAATCATTTGTTTCGCATGGATTTGAAGCCATCTCGTTTGTTTCGTCTGCATTTGAAGCTTTAGCACTTATATCGCAAGTATCAGAAGCTAAATCGTTTGTTTCGCATGCATTTGAAGCTATACCTTCTACATCGCATTGATTTGCAGCTAAATCATTTGTGTCGCGTGGAATTGGAGCTAGCTCGTTTGATTCGTCTGCATTTGAAGTTATATCACTTATATCGCATGTATCTGATGCTAAATCATTTGTGTCGCATGGATTTGAAGCTAAATCATGTGTTTCGCGTGAATTTGAAGCTAACTCGTTTGTTTCGTCTACATTTGAAGCTATATCACTTATATCCCAAGTGTTCAAAGCTAAATCATTTGCTTCGCAAGGATTTGAAGTTAAACCTTCCACATCGCAATGATTTGAAGCTAAATCATGTGATTCGCTTGGATTTGGAGCTAACTCGTTTATTTCGTCTGCATTTGAAGCTGTATCCCTTATATCGCAACTATCAGATGTTAAATCATTTGTTTCGCATGGATTTGAAGCTAAACCATCTACATCGCATTTATCTGCAGCTGAATCATGTGTTTCGCATGGATTTGAAGCTAACTCGTTTGCTTCGTCTGCATTTGAAGCTATATCACTTATATCCCAAGTGTTTGAAGCTAAATCATTTGTTTCGCATGGATTTGAAGCTAAACCTTCTACATAGCATTGAGTTGAAGCTTATTCATGTGTATCGCATGGATTTTAAGCTAACTCGTTTGTTTCTCCAGAATTTGAAGCTATATCACTTATATCGCATCTATCTGATGCTAAATCATTTGTGTCGCATGGATTTGATGCTAAGCCTTCTACTTCGCATTGATTTGAAGCTAAATCATTTGTTTCGAATGGATTTGAAGCTAAAACTTTTACTTCGCACTCGTTTGATGCTAAATCATGTGTTTCGCATGGATTTGAAGCTAACTCGTTTGTTTCCTCTGCATGTGAAGCTATATCACTTATATCGCAAGTGACTGGAGCTAAATCATTTGTATCGCTTGGATTTGAATCTAAACCTTCTACATCGCATTGATTTGAAGCTAAACCTTCTATATCGCATTGATTTCAAGCTAAACCTTCTACATCGCATTGATTAGAAGCTAAACATTCTACATAGCATGGATTTGAAGCTAAACCTTCAACATCGCATTGATTTGAAGCTAAATCATGTGTTTCGCTTGGATATGAAGCTAACTCGTTTGTTTCTCCTGCATTTGAAGCTATATCACCTATATCCCAAGTGTTTGAAGCTCAATCATTTGCTTCGCATGGATTTGAAGCTAATGCTTCCACATCGCATTGATTTGAAGCTAAATCATGTGTTTCGCATGGATTTGAAGCTAACTCGTTTGTTTCGTCTGCATGTGAAGCTATATCACTAATATCGCAAGTGTCTGAAGCTGAATCATTTGTTTGGCATTGATTTGAAGCTAAACTTTCTACATCGCATTGATTTGAAGCTAAATCATGTGTTTCGCTTGGATTTTGAAGCGAAATCGATTGATTCGTCTGCATTTGAAGCTATATCACTTATATCCCAAGTGTTTGAAACTCAATCTTTGATTCGCATGGATTTGAAGGTAATCCTTCCACATCGCATTGATTTGAAGCTAAATCATGTGTTTCGCTTGGATTTGAAGCTATCTCGTTTGTTTCGTCTGCATTTGAAGCTATATAACTTATATCGCAACTATCTGATGTTAAATCATTTGTTTCGCATGGATTTGAAGATAATCCTTCTACTTCGAATTGATTTGAAGCTAAATCATGTGTTTCGCTTGGATATGAAGCTAACTCGTTCGTTTCGTCTGCATTTGAAGCTATATCTATTATATCGCAAGTATCTGAAGCTATATCATTTGTGTCGCATGGATTTGAAGCTAAACATTCTATATCGCCTTTATTTGAAGCTAAATCATGTGTTTCGCGTGGATTTGAAGCTAATCCTTCTACTTCGAATTGATTTGAAGCTAAATCATGTGTTTTGCTTGGATATGAAGCTAACTCGTTTGTTTCTTCTGCATTTGAAGCTATATCACTTATATCCCAAGTGTTTGAAGCTAAATCATTTTTTTCGCATGGATTTGAAGCTAAACATTCTACATCGCATTGATTTAAAGCTAAATCATGTGTATCGCTTGGAAATGAAGCTAACTCGTTTGTTTCGTCTGCATATGAAGCTATTTCACTTATATCGCATGTATCTGATGCTAAATCATTTGTGTCGCATGGATTTGAAGCTAAATCATGTGTTTCGCGTGAATTTGAAGCTAACTCGTTTGTTTCGTCTACATTTGAAGCTATATCACTTATATCCCAAGTGTTTGAACCTAAATCATTTGCTTCGCAAGGATTTGAAGTTAAACCTTCCACATCGCAATGATTTGAAGCTAAATCATGTGATTCGCTTGGATTTGGAGCTAACTCGTTTATTTCGTCTGCATTTGAAGGTATATCACTTATATCGCAACTATCTGATGTTAAATCATTGGTTCGCATGGATTTGAAGCTAAACCATCTACATCGAATTTATCTGCAGCTGAATCATGTGTTTCGCATGGATTTGAAGCTAACTCGTTTGCTTCGTCTGCATTTGAAGCTATATCACTTATATCCCAAGTGTTTGAAGCTAAATCATTTGTTTCGCATGGATTTGAAGCTAAACCTTCTACATAGCATTGAGTTGAAGCTTGTCCATGTGTTTCGCGTGGATTTTAAGCTAATGTTACGTCTCCCGACGTTTGATTAAGGACAATTACCATATAATTACTCGAATAAATATAAAATAAGTAAATATGTATTCACCTTATCATCGTAAGAATAAGATGCACACTCAGTTACATACCCACCTTCATAAGACACTACAGAACTCTACGTTAACTACACGTCTTTACCAACCACACAGAACCCACCGAACTCCACCACACCGATAACACTAAACCGCATGAACACTAATACTTAAGTAACATTAGAACATAACTCGTGGCGTTAGACATATTCTAAGTAGCCACAATTGCGCGCGGACTGGTGTTACGTCAGTCCGCTGAACGTGGCATCCCCGCTCCGAGCGCTCCGTTGCCATGGAGACCTCCCTCCACGACGACCGAGCCTACCAAGATGGCGGCGGGATTGCAGCCGAGGAGGACCCATGCGGAGCCGAGCAGAGCAGTTCCGCATCCAACCTCTACGACTCGATTTCTGAGCTCCCAACCGGGGAGACCTTTCGGTTCCATATCCAGTCAAACTCTCCGCGATTATAACGTTAGGAATTCTATTCGTAGGAAGTAAGAACGCGCTTTGTAGTTTATATTATAATAGAATATACTATTTAGTTAGACTCAATTCAATTCATTTCCCCAACGTCCTGCATCCGGAGATCACTTCACCGAAACCCCGATCGAGCTACCAACCGCCAACGCCCAGGAAAGTCTCGACGACGCCGGGGCCTGCCAATAACCTCCCCTACACAAAATCAGGCCGAACACCGATCCAGGGGATGAGCGGAGGCAACGAGGTAAGTGCAGTGCAATCATCCCAAATAGAGCCGAGCTGACGGGTCGTGAGACCCTGTAATACGCGAACGGTACGCGTCGCGTGTGCAAAACGGTGGTTCGAAATACGTCTGTTTCCGCGGTCCGTAGAAGGGTAACATATATTTTTCGGAACGTCTACCGCGGGACGTAACACTAACTCGTTTGTTTCTCCAGAATTTGAAGCTATATCACTTATATCGCATCTATCTGATGCTAAATCATTTGTGTCGCATGGATTTGATGCTAAGCCTTCTACTTCGCATTGATTTGAAGCTAAATCATTTGTTTCTAATGGATTTGAAGCTAAAACTTTTACTTCGCACTCGTTTGATGCTAAATCATTTGTTTCGCATGGATTTGAAGCTAAACCTTCTACATCGCATTGATTTGAAGCCAATTAATGTGTTTCGCTTGGATATGAAGCTAACTCGTTTGTTTCGTCTGCATTTGAAGCTATATAACTTATATCGCAAGTATCTGACGCTTAATCATTTGGTAGGCATGGATTTGAAGATAAAACTTCTACATAGCATTGATTTAAAGCTTAATCATGAGTTTTGCATGGATTTGAATCTGTCTCGTTTGTTTCTCCTGCATTTGAAGCTATATCACTTATATCGCATGTATCTGATGCTATATCATTTGTGTCGCATGGATTTGATGCTGAGCCTTCTACTTCGTATTGATTTGAAGCTAAATCATGTGTATAGCTTGGTTTTTGAAGCTAATTCATTTCATTCGTCTGCATTTGAAGCTATATCAGTTATATCCCAAGTGTTGGATGCTAAATCATTTGTTTCGCATGGATTTGATGCTAAACCTTCTACATCGCATTGATTTGAAGCTAAATCATGTGTTTAGCTTGGATATGATGCTAACTCGTTTGTTTCTTCTGCACTTGAAGCTATATCACTCATATCGCAAGTATCTGATGCTATATCATTTGCGTCGCATGGATTTGATGCTAAGCCTTCTACTTCGCATTGATTTGAAGATAAATCATTTGTTTCGCATGGATTTGAAGCTAAACCTTCTACATCGCATTGATTTGAAGCCATATCATGTGTTTCGCTTGGTTATGAAGCTATCTCGATTGTTTCGTCTGAATTTGAAGCTATATCACTTATATCGCAAATATCTGAAGCTTAATCATTTGTTAGGCATGGATTTGAAGATAAACCTTCTACATAGCATCGATTTAAAGCTTAATCATGAGTTTTGCATGGATTTGAATCTGTCTCGTTTGTTTGTCCTGCATTTGAAGCTGTATCACTTATATCGCATGTATCTGATGCTATATCATTTGTGTCGCATGGATTTGATGCTAAGCCTTCTACTTCGCATTGATTTGAAGCTAAATCATGTGTTTAGCATGGTTTTTGAAGCTAACTCATATGATTCGTCTGCATTTGAAGGTATATCAGTTATATCCCAAGTGTTTGATGCTAAATCATTTGTTTCGCATGGATTTGAAGCTAAACCTTCTACATCGCATTGATTTGAAGTTAAATCATGTGTTTCGCTTGGATATGAAGCTAACTCGTTTGTTTTGTCTTCATTTGAATCTATATAACTTATATCGCAAGTATCTGACGCTTAATCATTTGTTAGGTATGGATTTGAAGATAAACCTCCTACATAGCATTGATTTAAATCTTAATCATGAGTTTTGCATGGATTTGAATCTGTCTCGTTTGTTTGTCCTGCATTTGAAGCTATATCACTTATATCGCATGTATCTGATGCTATATCATTTGTGTTGCATGGATTTGATGCTGAGCCTTCTACTTCGTATTGATTTGAAGCTAAATCATGTGTATAGCATGGTTTTTGAAGCTAAACCTTCTACATAGCATTGAGTTGAAGCTTATTCATGTGTTTCGCATGGATTTTAAGCTAACTCGTTTGTTTCTCCAGAATTTGAAGCTATATCACTTATATCGCATCTATCTGATGCTAAATCATTTGTGTCGCATGGATTTTATGCTAAGCCTTCTACTTCGCATTGATTTGAAGCTAAATCATTTGTTTCGAATGGATTTGAAGCTAAAACTTTTACTTCGCACTCGTTTGATGCTAAATCATGTGTTTCGCATGGATTTGAAGCTAACTCGTTTGTTTCCTCTGCATGTGAAGCTATATCACTTATATCGCAAGTGACTGGAGCTAAATCATTTGTATCGCTTGGATTTGAAACTAAACCTTCTACATCGCATTGATTTGAAGCTAAACCTTCTATATCGCATTGATTTCAAGCTAAACCTTCTACATCGCATTGATTAGAAGCTAAACATTCTACATAGCATGGATTTGAAGCTAAACCTTCTACATCGCATTGATTTGAAGCTAAATCATGTGTTTCGCTTGGATATGAAGCTAACTCGTTTGTTTCTCCTGCATTTGAAGCTATATCACCTATATCCCAAGTGTTTGAAGCTCAATCATTTGCTTCGCATGGATTTGAAGCTAATGCTTCCACATCGCATTGATTTGAAGCTAAATCATGTGTTTCGCATGGATTTGAAGCTAACTCGTTTGTTTCGTCTGCATTTGAAGCTATATCACTTATATCGGAAGTATTTGAAGCTAAATCATTTTTTTCTCGCGGATTTAAAGCTAAACCTTCTACATCGCATTGATTCGAAGCTAAAGCATGTGTTTCGCATCGATTTGAAGCTAACTCGTTTGTTTCGTCTGCATTTGAAGCTATATCACTTATATCCCAATTGTTTGAAGCTAAATCATTTGTTTCGCATAGATTTGAAGCTAATCCTTGTACTTCGAATTGATTTGAAGCCAAATAATGTGTTTCGCTTGGATATGAAGCTATCTCGATTGTTTCGTCTGAATTTGAAGCTATATCACTTATATCGCAAGTATCTGAAGCTTAATCATTTGTTAGGCATGGATTTGAAGATAAACCTTCTACATAGCATCGATTTAAAGCTTAATCATGAGTTTTGCAAGGATTTGAATCTGTCCCGTTTGTTTCTCCTGCATTTGAAGCTGTATCACTTATATCGCATGTATCTGATGCTATATCATTTGTGTCGCATGGATTTGATGTTAAGCCTTCTACTTCGCATTGATTTGAAGCTAAATCATGTGTTTAGCATGGTTTTTGAAGCTAACTCATTTGATTCGTCTGCATTTGAAGCTATATCAGTTATATCCCAAGTGTTTGATGCTAAATCATTTGTTTCGCATGGATTTGAAGCTAAACCTTCTACATCGCATTGATTTGAAGTTAAATCATGTTTTTCGCTTGAATATGATGCTAACTCGTTTGTTTCGTCTGCATTTGAAGCTATATAACTTACATCGCAAGTATCTGAAGCTAAATCATTTGTTTCGTATGGATTTGAAGCGAAACCTTCTACATAGCATTGATTTGAAGCTAAATCATGCGTTTCGCTTGGATATGAAGCTAACACGTTTGTTTCGTCTGCATTTGAAGCTATATCACTTATATCGCAAGTATCTGAAGCTTATCATTTCTTAGGCATGGATTTGAAGCTAAATCTTCTACATAGCATTGATTTGAAGCTGAATCATGTGTTTCGCTTGGATATGAAGCTAACTCGTTTGTTTCGTCTGTATTTGAAGCTATATCACTTATATCGCAAGTATCTGACGCTTAATCGTTTGTTAGGCATGGATTTGAAGATAAACCTTCTACATAGCATTGATTTAAAGCTTAATCATGTGTTTTGCATGGATTTGAATCCGTCTCGTTTGTTTCTCCAGCATTTGAAGATATATCACATATATCGAATTTATCTGATGCTATATCATTTGTGTCGCATGGATTTGATACTAAGCCTTCTACTTCGCATTGATTTGAAGCTAAATCATGTGTTTGGCGTGTATTTGACGCTAAACCTTCTACCTCGCATTGATTTGAAGCTAAATCATGTGTTTAGCTTGGATATGATGCTAACTCGTTTGTTTCTTCTGCATTTGAAGCTATATCACTCATATCGCTAGTATCTGAAGCCAAATCATTTGTTTCGCATGGATTTGAAGCGAAACCTTCTACATCGCATTGATTTGCTGCTAAATCATGCGTTTCGCATGGATTTGAAGCTAAACCTTCTACGTCGCATAGATTTGAAGCTAACTCGGTTGTATCCCCTGCATTTGTAGCCATATCACTTATATCGCATGAATCTGATGCTAAATCATTTGTGTCGCATGGATTTGATGCTAAGCCTTCTACTTCGCATTGATTTGAAGCTAAATCATGTGTTTAGCATGGTTTTTGAAGCTAACTCATTTGATTTGTCTGCATTTGAAGCTATATCAGTTATATCCCAAGTGTTTGATGCTAAATCATTTGTTTCGCATGGATTTGAAGCTAAACCTTCTACATCGCATTGATTTGAAGTTAAATCATGTGTTTCGCTTGGATATGATGCTAACTCGTTTGTTTCGTCTGCATTTGAAGCTATACAACTTACATCGCAAGTATCTGAAGCTAAATCATTGGTTTCGCATGGATTTGAAATTAAAACTTCTACATTGCATTGATTTGCTGCTAAATCTTGTGTTTCGCATGGATTTTGTAGCTAACTCGATTGATTCGTCTGCATTTGAAGCTATGTCAATTAAATCCCAAGCGTTTTAAGGTAAATCATGTGTTTCGCATGGATTTGAAGCTAAATCATTTGTTTCGCACGAATTTGAAGCTAATCCATGTGTTCGGCATGAATTTTAAGCTAAATCATGCGTTTCGCATGGATTTGAAGCTAACTCGTTTGTTTCGTCTGCATTTCAAGCTATATCGCTTATATCGGAAGTATTTGAAGCTAAATCATTTGTTTCGCCCAGATTTGAAGCTAATCCTTCTACATCGCATTGATTTGCAGCTAAATCATGTTTTTCGCATGGATTAGAAGCTAGATCATTTGTATCGCACGAATTTGAAGCTAATCCATGTGTTCGGCATGAATTTTAAGCTAAATCATATGTTTCGCATGGATTTGAAGCTAACTCGTTTGTTTCGTCTGCACTTGAAGCTATATCACTTATATCCCAAGTGTTTGAAGCTAAATCATTTGTTTCGTATGGATTTGAAGCTAAACATTCTACATCGCATTAATTTTAACTAAATCATGTGTTTCGCACGGAATTGAAACTAACTGGTTGGTTTCGTCTGCATTTGAAGCTATGTCACTTATATCGCAAGTATCTAAAGCTAAATCATTTGTTTCGCATGGATTTGAAGCTAAACCTTCTACATCGCTTTGATTTGAAGCTAAATCATGTGTTTCGCTTGGATTTGTAGATAACTCATTTGTTTCGTCTGCATTTGGAGCTATATCACTTATATCGCAAGTATCTGAAGCTAAATCATTTTTTTAGCATGTATTTGAAGCTAAATCTTCTACATCGCATTGATTTGAAGCTAATCCTTCTACATCGCATTGATTTGAAGCTAAACCTTCTACATCGCTTTGATTTAAAGCTAAATCATGTGTTTCGCTTGGATATGAAGCTAACGAGTTTGTTTCGTCTGCTTTTGAAGCTATATCACTTATATCCCAAGTGTTTGAAGCTAAATCATTTGTTTCGTATGGATTTGAAGCTAAACATTCTACATCGCATTAATTTTAACTAAATCATGTGTTTCGCACGGAATTGAAACTAACTGGTTGGTTTCGTCTGCATTTGAAGCTATGTCACTTATATCGCAAGTATCTAAAGCTAAATCATTTGTTTCGCATGGATTTGAAGCTAAACCTTCTACATCGCTTTGATTTGAAGCTAAATCATGTGTTTCGCTTGGATTTGTAGATAACTCATTTGTTTCGTCTGCATTTGGAGCTATATCACTTATATCGCAAGTATCTGAAGCTAAATCATTTTTTTAGCATGTATTTGAAGCTAAATCTTCTACATCGCATTGATTTGAAGCTAATCCTTCTACATCGCATTGATTTGAAGCTAAACCTTCTACATCGCTTTGATTTAAAGCTAAATCATGTGTTTCGCTTGGATATGAAGCTAACGAGTTTGTTTCGTCTGCATTTGAAGCTATATCACTTATATCCCAATTGTTTGAAGCTAAATCATTTGTTTCGCATAGATTTGAAGCTAATCCTTGTACTTCGAATTGATTTGAAGCCAAATAATGTGTTTCGCTTGGATATGAAGCTATCTCGATTGTTTCGTCTGAATTTGAAGCTATATCACTTATATCGCAAGTATCTGAAGCTTAATCATTTGTTAGGCATGGATTTGAAGATAAACCTTCTACATAGCATCGATTTAAAGCTTAATCATGAGTTTTGCAAGGATTTGAATCTGTCCCGTTTGTTTCTCCTGCATTTGAAGCTGTATCACTTATATCGCATGTATCTGATGCTATATCATTTGTGTCGCATGGATTTGATGTTAAGCCTTCTACTTCGCATTGATTTGAAGCTAAATCATGTGTTTAGCATGGTTTTTGAAGCTAACTCATTTGATTCGTCTGCATTTGAAGCTATATCAGTTATATCCCAAGTGTTTGATGCTAAATCATTTGTTTCGCATGGATTTGAAGCTAAACCTTCTACATCGCATTGATTTGAAGTTAAATAATGTTTTTCGCTTGAATATGATGCTAACTCGTTTGTTTCGTCTGCATTTGAAGCTATATAACTTACATCGCAAGTATCTGAAGCTAAATCATTTGTTTCGTATGGATTTGAAGCGAAACCTTCTACATAGCATTGATTTGAAGCTAAATCATGCGTTTCGCTTGGATATGAAGCTAACACGTTTGTTTCGTCTGCATTTGAAGCTATATCACTTATATCGCAAGAATCTGAAGCTTATCATTTCTTAGGCATTGATTTGAAGCTAAATCTTCTACATAGCATTGATTTGAAGCTGAATCATGTGTTTCGCTTGGATATGAAGCTAACTCGTTTGTTTCGTCTGTATTTGAAGCTATATCTCTTATATCGCAAGTATCTGATGCTTAATCATTTGTTAGGCATGGATTTGAAGATAAACCTTCTACATAGCTTTGTTTAAAGCTTAATCATGTATTTTGCATGGATTTGAATCTGACTCGCTTATTTCTCCTGCATTTGAAGCTATATCACTTATATCGCAAGTATCTGATGCTAAATCATTTGTTTCGCATGGATATGATGCTAAACCTTCTATATCGCATTGATTTGAAGCTAAATCATGTGTATAGCATGGATTTTGAAGCTAACTCATTTGATTCGTCTGCATTTGAAGCTACTTCACTTATATCCCAAGTGTTTGAAGCTAAATCATTTGTTCCGCATGGATTTGACGCTAAACCTTCTATATCGTATTGATTTGAAGCTAAATCATGTGTTTGGCGTGTATTTGACGCTAAACCTTCTACCTCGCATTGATTTGAAGCTAAATCATGTGTTTAGCTTGGATATGATGTTAACTCGTTTGTTTCTTCTGCATTTGAAGCTATATCACTCATATCGCTAGTATCTGAAGCCAAATCATTTGTTTCGCATGGATTTGAAGCGAAACCTTCTACATCGCATTGATTTGCTGCTAAATCATGCGTTTCGCATGGATTTGAAGCTAAACCTTCTACATCGCATAGATTTGAAGCTAACTCGGTTGTATCCCCTGCATTTGAAGCTATATCACTTATATCGCATGAATCTGATGCTAAATCATTTGTGTCGCATGGATTTGATGCTAAGCCTTCTACTTCGCATTGATTTGAAGCTAAATCATGAGTTTTGCATGGATTTGAATCTGTCTCGTTTGTTTCCCCTGCATTTGAAGCTATATCACTTATATCGCATGTATCTGATGCTATATCATTTGTGTCGCATGGATTTGATGCTGAGCCTTCTACTTCGTATTGATTTGAAGCTAAATCATGTGTATAGCATGGATTTGAAGCTAACTCCTTTGTTTCGTCTGCATTTGAAGCTATGTCACTTATATCGCAAGTATCTGAAGCTAAATCATTGGTTTCGCATGGATTTGAAATTAAAACTTCTACATTGCATTGATTTGCTGCTAAATCTTGTGTTTCGCATGGATTTTGTAGCTAACTCGATTGATTCGTCTGCATTTGAAGCTATGTCAATTAAATCCCAAGCGTTTTAAGGTAAATCATGTGTTTCGCATGGATTTGAAGCTAAATCATTTGTTTCACACGAATTTGAAGCTAATCCATGTGTTCGGCATGAATTTTAAGCTAAATCATGCGTTTCGCATGGATTTGAAGCTAACTCGTTTGTTTCGTCTGCATTTCGAGCTATATCGCTTATATCGGAAGTATTTGAAGCTAAATCATTTGTTTCGCCCAGATTTGAAGCTAATCCTTCTACATCGCATTGATTTGCAGCTAAATCATGTTTTTCGCATGGATTAGAAGCTAGATCATTTGTATCGCACGAATTTGAAGCTAATCCATGTGTTCGGCATGAATTTTAAGCTAAATCATATGTTTCGCATGGATTTGAAGCTAACTCGTTTGTTTCGTCTGCACTTGAAGCTATATCACTTATATCCCAAGTGTTTGAAGCTAAATCATTTGTTTCGCATGGATTTGAAGCTAAACATTCTACATCGCATTAATTTTAACTAAATCATGTGTTTCGCACGGAATTGAAACTAACTGGTTGGTTTCGTCTGCATTTGAAGCTATGTCACTTATATCGCAAGTATCTAAAGCTAAATCATTTGTTTCGCATGGATTTGTAGCTAAACCTTCTACATCGCATTGATTTGAAGCTAAATCATGTGATTCCCTTGGATTTGAAGCAAACTCGTTTGTTTCGTCTGCATTTGAAGCTATATCACTCATATCGCTAGTATCTGAAGCTAAATCATTTGTGTCTCATGGATTTGAAGCTAATCCTTCTACATCGATTTGCTTTGAAGCTAAATCATGTGTTTCGCATGGATTTGAAACTAACTCGTTTGTTTCCCCTGCATTTGAAGCTATATCCCTTATATCGCAAGTATCTGATGCTATACCATTTGTATCGCATGGGTTTGATGCTAAGCCTTCTACTTCGCATTGATTTGAAGCTAAATCATTTGTTTCTAATGGATTTGAAGCTAAAACTTTTACTTCGCACTCGTTTGATGCTAAATCATTTGTTTCGCATGGATTTGAAGCTAAACCTTCTACATCGCATTGATTTGAAGCCAATTAATGTGTTTCGCTTGGATATGAAGCTAACTCGTTTGTTTCTTCTGCATTTGAAGCTATATCACTTATATCCCAAGTGTTTGAAGCTAAATCATTTTTTTCGCATGGATTTGAAGCTAAACATTCTACATCGCATTGATTTAAAGCTAAATCATGTATATCGCTTGGAAATGAAGCTAACTCGTTTGTTTCGTCTGCATATGAAGCTATTTCACTTATATCGCATGTATCTGATGCTAAATCATTTGTGTCGCATGGATTTGAAGCTAAATCATGTGTTTCGCGTGAATTTGAAGCTAACTCGTTTGTTTCGTCTACATTTGAAGCTATATCACTTATATCCCAAGTGTTTGAACCAAAATCATTTGCTTCGCAAGGATTTGAAGTTAAACCTTCCACATCGCAATGATTTGAAGCTAAGTCATGTGATTCGCTTGGATTTGGAGCTAACTCGTTTGTTTCTTCTGCATTTGAAGCTATATCACTTATATCCCAAGTGTTTGAAGATAAATCATTTGTTTCGCATGGATTTGAAGCTAAACCTTCTACATAGCATTGAGTTGGAGCTTGTCCATGTGTTTCGCGTGGATTTTAAGCTAACTCGTTTGTTTCTCCAGAATTTGAAGCTATATCACTTATATCGCATCTATCTGATGCTAAATCATTTGTGTCGCATGGATTTGATGCTAAGCCTTCTACTTCGCATTGATTTGAAGCTAAATCATTTGTTTCTAATGGATTTGAAGCTAAAACTTTTACTTCGCACTCGTTTGATGCTAAATCATTTGTTTCGCATGGATTTGAAGCTAAACCTTCTACATCGCATTGATTTGAAGCCAATTAATGTGTTTCGCTTGGATATGAACCTAACTCGTTTGTTTCGTCTGCATTTGAAGCTATATAACTTATATCGCAAGTATCTGACGCTTAATCATTTGGTAGGCATGGATTTGTAGATAAAACTTCTACATAGCATTGATTTAAAGCTTAATCATGAGTTTTGCATGGATTTCAATCTGTCTCGTTCGTTTGTCCTGCATTTGAAGCTATATCACTTATATCGCATGTATCTGATGCTATATCATTTGTGTCGAATGGATTTGATGCTGAGCCTTCTACTTCGTATTGATTTGAAGCTAAATCATGTGTATAGCTTGGTTTTTGAAGCTAATTCATTTCATTCGTCTGCATTTGAAGCTATATCAGTTATATCCCAAGTGTTTGATGCTAGATCATTTGTTTCGCATGGATTAGAAGCTAAACCTTCTACATCGCATTGATTTGAAGTTAAATCATGTTTATCGCGTGGATATGATGCTAACTCGTTTGTTTCGTCTGCATTTGAAGCTATATCACTTATATCGCAAGTATCTGAAGCTAAATGATTTGTTTCGCATGGATTTGAAACTAAACCTTCTACATCGCATTAATTTGAAGCTAAATCATCTGTTTCGCTTGGATTTGAAGATAACTCATTTGTTTCGTCTGCATTTGAAGCTATATCACTTATATCCCAAGTGTTTGAAGCTAAATCATTTGTTTCGTATGGATTTGAAGCGAAACCTTCTACATAGCATTGATTTGAAGCTAAATCATGCGTTTCGCTTGGATATGAAGCTAACACGTTTGTTTCGTCTGCATTTGAAGCTATATCACTTATATCGCAAGTATCTGAAGCTTATCATTTCTTAGGCATTGATTTGAAGCTAAATCTTCTACATAGCATTGATTTGAAGCTGAATCATGTGTTTCGCTTGGATATGAAGCTAACTCGTTTGTTTCGTCTGTATTTGAAGCTATATCTCTTATATCGCAAGTATCTGATGCTTAATCATTTGTTAGGCATGGATTTGAAGATAAACCTTCTACATAGCTTTGTTTAAAGCTTAATCATGTATTTTGCATGGATTTGAATCTGACTCGCTTATTTCTCCTGCATTTGAAGCTATATCACTTATATCGCAAGTATCTGATGCTAAATCATTTGTTTCGCATGGATATGATGCTAAACCTTCTATATCGCATTGATTTGAAGCTAAATCATGTGATTCCCTTGGATTTGAAGCAAACTCGTTTGTTTCGGCTGCATTTGAAGCTATATCACTTATATCGCTAGTATCTGATGCTATATCATTTGTGTCGCTTGGATTTGATGTTAAGCCTTCTACTTCGCATTGATTTGAAGCTAAATCATTTGTTTCGCATGGATTTTAAGTTAAACTATCTACATCGCATTGATTTGAAGCCAAATCATGGGTTTCGCTTGGATATGAAGCTAACTCGTTTGTTTCGTCTGCATTTGCAGCTATATCACTTATATCGTAAGTATCTGACGCTTAATCGTTTGTTAGGCATGGATTTGAAGATAAACCTTCTACATAGCATTGATTTAAAGCTTAATCATGTGTTTTGCATGGATTTGAATCTGTCTCGTTTGTTTCTCCAGCATTTGAAGATATATCACATATATCGAATTTATCTGATGCTATATCATTTGTGTCGCATGGATTTGATACTAAGCCTTCTACTTCGCATGGATTTTGAAGCTAACTCATTTGATTCGTCTGCATTTGAAGCTACTTCACATATATCCCAAGTGTTTGAAGCTAAATCATTTGTTCCGCATGGATTTGACGCTAAACCTTCTATATCGCATTGATTTGAAGCTAAATCATGTGTTTGGCGTGTATTTGACGCTAAACCTTCTACCTCGCATTGATTTGAAGCTAAATCATGTGTTTAGCTTGGATATGATGCTAACTCGTTTGTTTCTTCTGCATTTGAAGCTATATCACTCATATCGCTAGTATCTGAAGCCAAATCATTTGTTTCGCATGGATTTGTAGCGAAACCTTCTACATCGCATTGATTTGCTGCTAAATCATGCGTTTCGCATGGATTTGAAGCTAAACCTTCTACATCGCATAGATTTGAAGCTAACTCGGTTGTATCCCCTGCATTTGAAGCTATATCACTTATATCGCATGAATCTGATGCTAAATCATTTGTGTCGCATGGATTTGATGCTAAGCCTTCTACTTCGCATTGATTTGAAGCTAAATCATGTGTTTAGCATGGTTTTTGAAGCTAACTCATTTGATTTGTCTGCATTTGAAGCTATATCAGTTATATCCCAAGTGTTTGATGCTAAATCATTTGTTTCGCATGGATTTGAAACTAAACCATCTACATCGCATTGATTTGAAGTTAAATCATGTGTTTCGCTTGGATATGATGCTAACTCGTTTGTTTCGTCTGCATTTGAAGCTATACAACTTACATCGCAAGTATCTGAAGCTAAATCATTGGTTTCGCATGGATTTGAAGCTAAACGTTCTACATCGCATTGATTTGAAGCTAAATCATGTGTTTAGCTTGGATATGAAGCTAAACCTTCTACATCGCATTGATTTGAAGCCAAATCATGTGTTTCGCTTGGATATGAAGCTAACTCGTTTGTTTCGTCTGCATTTGAAGCTATATAACTTATATCGCAAGTATCTGACGCTTAATCATTTATTAGGCTTGGATTTGAAGATAAACCTTCTACATAGCATTGATTTAAAGCTTAGTCATGAGTTTTGCATGGATTTGAATCAGTCTCGTTTGTTTCTCCTGCATTTGAAGCTATATCACTTATATCGCATGTATCTGATGCTATATCATTTGTGTCGCATGGATTTGATGCTGAGCCTTCTACTTCGTATTGATTTGAAGCTAAATCATGTGTATAGCATGGATTTGAAGCTAACTCCTTTGTTTCGTCTGCATTTGAAGCTATGTCACTTATATCGCAAGTATCTGAAGCTAAATCATTGGTTTCGCATGGATTTGAAATTAAAACTTCTACATTGCATTGATTTGCTGCTAAATCTTGTGTTTCGCATGGATTTTGTAGCTAACTCGTTTGTTTCGTCTGCATTTCAAGCTATATCACTTATATCGGAAGTATTTGAAGCTAAATCATTTGTTTCGCCCGGATTTGAAGCTAATCCTTCTACATCGAATTGATTTGCAGCTAAATCATGTTTTTCGCATGGATTTGAATCAAGATCATTTGTTTCGCACGAATTTGAAGCTAATCCATGTGTTCGGCATGAATTTTAAGCTAAATCATATGTTTCGCATGGATTTGAAGCTAACTCGTTTGTTTCGTCTGCATTTGAAGCTATATCACTTATATCGGAAGTATTTGAAGCTAAATCATTTTTTTCTCGCGGATTTAAAGCTAAACCTTCTACATCGCATTGATTCGAAGCTAAAGCATGTGTTTCGCATCGATTTGAAGCTAACTCGTTTGTTTCGTCTGCATTTGAAGCTATATCACTTATGTCCCAATTGTTTGAAGCTAAATCATTTGTTTCGCATAGATTTGAAGCTAATCCTTGTACTTCGAATTGATTTGAAGCCAAATAATGTGTTTCGCTTGGATATGAAGCTATCTCGATTGTTTCGTCTGAATTTGAAGCTATATCACTTATATCGCAAGTATCTGAAGCTTAATCATTTGTTAGGCATGGATTTGAAGATAAACCTTCTACATAGCATCGATTTAAAGCTTAATCATGAGTTTTGCAAGGATTTGAATCTGTCCCGTTTGTTTCTCCTGCATTTGAAGCTGTATCACTTATATCGCATGTATCTGATGCTATATCATTTGTGTCGCATGGATTTGATGTTAAGCCTTCTACTTCGCATTGATTTGAAGCTAAATCATGTGTTTAGCATGGTTTTTGAAGCTAACTCATTTGATTCGTCTGCATTTGAAGCTATATCAGTTATATCCCAAGTGTTTGATGCTAAATCATTTGTTTCGCATGGATTTGAAGCTAAACCTTCTACATAGCATTGATTTGAAGCTAAATCATGCGTTTCGCTTGGATATGAAGCTAACACGTTTGTTTCGTCTGCATTTGAAGCTATATCACTTATATCGCAAGTATCTGAAGCTTATCATTTCTTAGGCATGGATTTGAAGCTAAATCTTCTACATAGCATTGATTTGAAGCTGAATCATGTGTTTCGCTTGGATATGAAGCTAACTCGTTTGTTTCGTCTGTATTTGAAGCTATATCACTTATATCGCAAGTATCTGACGCTTAATCGTTTGTTAGGCATGGATTTGAAGATAAACCTTCTACATAGCATTGATTTAAAGCTTAATCATGTGTTTTGCATGGATTTGAATCCGTCTCGTTTGTTTCTCCAGCATTTGAAGATATATCACATATATCGAATTTATCTGATGCTATATCATTTGTGTCGCATGGATTTGATACTAAGCCTTCTACTTCGCATTGATTTGAAGCTAAATCATGTGTTTGGCGTGTATTTGACGCTAAACCTTCTACCTCGCATTGATTTGAAGCTAAATCATGTGTTTAGCTTGGATATGATGCTAACTCGTTTGTTTCTTCTGCATTTGAAGCTATATCACTCATATCGCTAGTATCTGAAGCCAAATCATTTGTTTCGCATGGATTTGAAGCGAAACCTTCTACATCGCATTGAATGCTGCTAAATCATGCGTTTCGCATGGATTTGAAGCTAAACCTTCTACGTCGCATAGATTTGAAGCTAACTCGGTTGTATCCCCTGCATTTGTAGCCATATCACTTATATCGCATGAATCTGATGCTAAATCATTTGTGTCGCATGGATTTGATGCTAAGCCTTCTACTTCGCATTGATTTGAAGCTAAATCATGTGTTTAGCATGGTTTTTGAAGCTAACTCATTTGATTTGTCTGCATTTGAAGCTATATCAGTTATATCCCAAGTGTTTGATGCTAAATCATTTGTTTCGCATGGATTTGAAGCTAAACCTTCTACATCGCATTGATTTGAAGTTAAATCATGTGTTTCGCTTGGATATGATGCTAACTCGTTTGTTTCGTCTGCATTTGAAGCTATACAACTTACATCGCAAGTATCTGAAGCTAAATCATTGGTTTCGCATGGATTTGAAATTAAAACTTCTACATTGCATTGATTTGCTGCTAAATCTTGTGTTTCGCATGGATTTTGTAGCTAACTCGATTGATTCGTCTGCATTTGAAGCTATGTCAATTAAATCCCAAGCGTTTTAAGGTAAATCATGTGTTTCGCATGGATTTGAAGCTAAATCATTTGTTTCGCACGAATTTGAAGCTAATCCATGTGTTCGGCATGAATTTTAAGCTAAATCATGCGTTTCGCATGGATTTGAAGCTAACTCGTTTGTTTCGTCTGCATTTCAAGCTATATCGCTTATATCGGAAGTATTTGAAGCTAAATCATTTGTTTCGCCCAGATTTGAAGCTAATCCTTCTACATCGCATTGATTTGCAGCTAAATCATGTTTTTCGCATGGATTAGAAGCTAGATCATTTGTATCGCACGAATTTGAAGCTAATCCATGTGTTCGGCATGAATTTTAAGCTAAATCATATGTTTCGCATGGATTTGAAGCTAACTCGTTTGTTTCGTCTGCACTTGAAGCTATATCACTTATATCCCAAGTGTTTGAAGCTAAATCATTTGTTTCGTATGGATTTGAAGCTAAACATTCTACATCGCATTAATTTTAACTAAATCATGTGTTTCGCACGGAATTGAAACTAACTGGTTGGTTTCGTCTGCATTTGAAGCTATGTCACTTATATCGCAAGTATCTAAAGCTAAATCATTTGTTTCGCATGGATTTGAAGCTAAACCTTCTACATCGCTTTGATTTGAAGCTAAATCATGTGTGTCGCTTGGATTTGTATATAACTCATTTGTTTCGTCTGCATTTGGAGCTATATCACTTATATCGCAAGTATCTGAAGCTAAATCATTTTTTTAGCATGGATTTGAAGCTAAATCTTCTACATCGCATTGATTTGAAGCTAATCCTTCTACATCGCATTGATTTGAAGCTAAACCTTCTACATCGCTTTGATTTAAAGCTAAATCATGTGTTTCGCTTGGATATGAAGCTAACTCGTTTGTTTCGTCTGCATTTGAAGCTATATAACTTATATCGCAAGTATCTGACGCTTAATCATTTATTAGGCTTGGATTTGAAGATAAACCTTCTACATAGCATTGATTTAAAGCTTAGTCATGAGTTTTGCATGGATTTGAATCAGTCTCGTTTGTTTCTCCTGCATTTGAAGCTATATCACTTATATCGCATGTATCTGATGCTATATCATTTGTGTCGCATGGATTTGATGCTGAGCCTTCTACTTCGTATTGATTTGAAGCTAAATCATGTGTATAGCATGGATTTGAAGCTAACTCCTTTGTTTCGTCTGCATTTGAAGCTATGTCACTTATATCGCAAGTATCTGAAGCTAAATCATTGGTTTCGCATGGATTTGAAATTAAAACTTCTACATTGCATTGATTTGCTGCTAAATCTTGTGTTTCGCATGGATTTTGTAGCTAACTCGATTGATTCGTCTGCATTTGAAGCTATGTCACTTAAATCCCAAGCGTTTTAAGGTAAATCATGTGTTTCGCATGGATTTGAAGCTAAATCATTTATTTCGCACGAATTTGAAGCTAATCCATGTGTTCGGCATGAATTTTAAGCTAAATCATGCGTTTCGCATGGATTTGAAGCTAACTCGTTTGTTTCGTCTGCATTTCAAGCTATATCACTTATATCGGAAGTATTTGAAGCTAAATCATTTGTTTCGCCCGGATTTGAAGCTAATCCTTCTACATCGAATTGATTTGCAGCTAAATCATGTTTTTCGCATGGATTTGAATCAAGATCATTTGTTTCGCACGAATTTGAAGCTAATCCATGTGTTCGGCATGAATTTTAAGCTAAATCATATGTTTCGCATGGATTTGAAGCTAACTCGTTTGTTTCGTCTGCATTTGAAGCTATATCACTTATATCGGAAGTATTTGAAGCTAAATCATTTTTTTCTCGCGGATTTAAAGCTAAACCTTCTACATCGCATTGATTCGAAGCTAAAGCATGTGTTTCGCATCGATTTGAAGCTAACTCGTTTGTTTCGTCTGCATTTGAAGCTATATCACTTATATCCCAATTGTTTGAAGCTAAATCATTTGTTTCGCATAGATTTGAAGCTAATCCTTGTACTTCGAATTGATTTGAAGCCAAATAATGTGTTTCGCTTGGATATGAAGCTATCTCGATTGTTTCGTCTGAATTTGAAGCTATATCACTTATATCGCAAGTATCTGAAGCTTAATCATTTGTTAGGCATGGATTTGAAGATAAACCTTCTACATAGCATCGATTTAAAGCTTAATCATGAGTTTTGCAAGGATTTGAATCTGTCCCGTTTGTTTCTCCTGCATTTGAAGCTGTATCACTTATATCGCATGTATCTGATGCTATATCATTTGTGTCGCATGGATTTGATGTTAAGCCTTCTACTTCGCATTGATTTGAAGCTAAATCATGTGTTTAGCATGGTTTTTGAAGCTAACTCATTTGATTCGTCTGCATTTGAAGCTATATCAGTTATATCCCAAGTGTTTGATGCTAAATCATTTGTTTCGCATGGATTTGAAGCTAAACCTTCTACATCGCATTGATTTGAAGTTAAATCATGTTTTTCGCTTGAATATGATGCTAACTCGTTTGTTTCGTCTGCATTTGAAGCTATATAACTTACATCGCAAGTATCTGAAGCTAAATCATTTGTTTCGTATGGATTTGAAGCGAAACCTTCTACATAGCATTGATTTGAAGCTAAATCATGCGTTTCGCTTGGATATGAAGCTAACACGTTTGTTTCGTCTGCATTTGAAGCTATATCACTTATATCGCAAGTATCTGAAGCTTATCATTTCTTAGGCATGGATTTGAAGCTAAATCTTCTACATAGCATTGATTTGAAGCTGAATCATGTGTTTCGCTTGGATATGAAGCTAACTCGTTTGTTTCGTCTGTATTTGAAGCTATATCACTTATATCGCAAGTATCTGACGCTTAATCGTTTGTTAGGCATGGATTTGAAGATAAACCTTCTACATAGCATTGATTTAAAGCTTAATCATGTGTTTTGCATGGATTTGAATCCGTCTCGTTTGTTTCTCCAGCATTTGAAGATATATCACATATATCGAATTTATCTGATGCTATATCATTTGTGTCGCATGGATTTGATACTAAGCCTTCTACTTCGCATTGATTTGAAGCTAAATCATGTGTTTCGCATGGATTTGAAGCTAAACCTTCTACATCGCATTGATTTGAAGTTAAATCATGTGTTTCGCTTGGATATGATGCTAACTCGTTTGTTTCGTCTGCATTTGAAGCTATACAACTTACATCGCAAGTATCTGAAGCTAAATCATTGGTTTCGCATGGATTTGAAATTAAAACTTCTACATTGCATTGATTTGCTGCTAAATCTTGTGTTTCGCATGGATTTTGTAGCTAACTCGATTGATTCGTCTGCATTTGAAGCTATGTCAATTAAATCCCAAGCGTTTTAAGGTAAATCATGTGTTTCGCATGGATTTGAAGCTAAATCATTTGTTTCGCACGAATTTGAAGCTAATCCATGTGTTCGGCATGAATTTTAAGCTAAATCATGCGTTTCGCATGGATTTGAAGCTAACTCGTTTGTTTCGTCTGCATTTCAAGCTATATCGCTTATATCGGAAGTATTTGAAGCTAAATCATTTGTTTCGCCCAGATTTGAAGCTAATCCTTCTACATCGCATTGATTTGCAGCTAAATCATGTTTTTCGCATGGATTAGAAGCTAGATCATTTGTATCGCACGAATTTGAAGCTAATCCATGTGTTCGGCATGAATTTTAAGCTAAATCATATGTTTCGCATGGATTTGAAGCTAACTCGTTTGTTTCGTCTGCACTTGAAGCTATATCACTTATATCCCAAGTGTTTGAAGCTAAATCATTTGTTTCGTATGGATTTGAAGCTAAACATTCTACATCGCATTAATTTTAACTAAATCATGTGTTTCGCACGGAATTGAAACTAACTGGTTGGTTTCGTCTGCATTTGAAGCTATGTCACTTATATCGCAAGTATCTAAAGCTAAATCATTTGTTTCGCATGGATTTGAAGCTAAACCTTCTACATCGCTTTGATTTGAAGCTAAATCATGTGTGTCGCTTGGATTTGTAGATAACTCATTTGTTTCGTCTGCATTTGGAGCTATATCACTTATATCGCAAGTATCTGAAGCTAAATCATTTTTTTAGCATGGATTTGAAGCTAAATCTTCTACATCGCATTGATTTGAAGCTAATCCTTCTACATCGCATTGATTTGAAGCTAAACCTTCTACATCGCTTTGATTTAAAGCTAAATCATGTGTTTCGCTTGGATATGAAGCTAACGAGTTTGTTTCGTCTGCTTTTGAAGCTATATCACTTATATCGGAAGCGTTTGAAAGTACATCATTTGTTTCGCATGGATTTGTAGCTAAACCTTCTACATCGCATTGATTTGAAGCTAAATCATGTGATTCCCTTGGATTTGAAGCAAACTCGTTTGTTTCGCCTGCATTTGAAGCTATATCACTCATATCGCTAGTATCTGAAGCTAAATCATTTGTGTCTCATGGATTTGAAGCTAATCCTTCTACATCGATTTGCTTTGAAGCTAAATCATGTGTTTCGCATGGATTTGAAACTAACTCGTTTGTTTCCCCTGCATTTGAAGCTATATCCCTTATATCGCAAGTATCTGATGCTATACCATTTGTATCGCATGGGTTTGATGCTAAGCCTTCTACTTCGCATTGATTTGAAGCTAAATCATGTGTATAGCATGGTTATTGTAGCTAACTCATTTGATTCGTCTGCATTTGAAGCTACATCACTTATATCCTATGTGTTTGAAGCTAAGTCATTTGTTTCGCATCGATTTGAAGCTAAACCTTCTAAACCGCTTTGACTTTTAGCTGAATCATGTGTTTCGCATGGATTTGAAGCTAAATCATTTGTTTCGCACGAATTTGAAGCTAATCCATGTGTTCGGCATGAATTTTAAGCTAAATCATATGTTTCGCATGGATTTGAAGCTAACTCGTTTGTTTCGTCTGCATTTCAAGCTATATCACTTATATCGGAAGTATTTGAAGCTAAATCATTTTTTTCGCGCGGATTTGAAGCTAAACCTTCTACATCGCATTGATTCGAAGCTAAAGCATGTGTTTCGCATCGATTTGAAGCTAACTCGTTTGTTTCGTCTGCATTTGTAGCTATATCACTTATATCCCAATTGTTTGAAGCTAAATCATTTGTTTCGCATAGATTTGAAGCTAATCCTTGTACTTCGAATTGATTTGAAGCCAAATAATGTGTTTCGCTTGGATATGAAGCTATCTCGATTGTTTCGTCTGAATTTGAAGCTATATCACTTATATCGCAAGTATCTGAAGCTTAATCATTTGTTAGGCATGGATTTGAAGATAAACCTTCTACATAGCATCGATTTAAAGCTTAATCATGAGTTTTGCAAGGATTTGAATCTGTCCCGTTTGTTTCTCCTGCATTTGAAGCTGTATCACTTATATCGCATGTATCTGATGCTATATCATTTGTGTCGCATGGATTTGATGTTAAGCCTTCTACTTCGCATTGATTTGAAGCTAAATCATGTGTTTAGCATGGTTTTTGAAGCTAACTCATTTGATTCGTCTGCATTTGAAGCTATATCAGTTATATCCCAAGTGTTTGATGCTAAATCATTTGTTTCGCATGGATTTGAAGCTAAACCTTCTACATCGCATTGATTTGAAGTTAAATAATGTTTTTCGCTTGAATATGATGCTAACTCGTTTGTTTCGTCTGCATTTGAAGCTATATAACTTACATCGCAAGTATCTGAAGCTAAATCATTTGTTTCGTATGGATTTGAAGCGAAACCTTCTACATAGCATTGATTTGAAGCTAAATCATGCGTTTCGCTTGGATATGAAGCTAACACGTTTGTTTCGTCTGCATTTGAAGCTATATCACTTATATCGCAAGAATCTGAAGCTTATCATTTCTTAGGCATTGATTTGAAGCTAAATCTTCTACATAGCATTGATTTGAAGCTGAATCATGTGTTTCGCTTGGATATGAAGCTAACTCGTTTGTTTCGTCTGTATTTGAAGCTATATCTCTTATATCGCAAGTATCTGATGCTTAATCATTTGTTAGGCATGGATTTGAAGATAAACCTTCTACATAGCTTTGTTTAAAGCTTAATCATGTATTTTGCATGGATTTGAATCTGACTCGCTTATTTCTCCTGCATTTGAAGCTATATCACTTATATCGCAAGTATCTGATGCTAAATCATTTGTTTCGCATGGATATGATGCTAAACCTTCTATATCGCATTGATTTGAAGCTAAATCATGTGTATAGCATGGATTTTGAAGCTAACTCATTTGATTCGTCTGCATTTGAAGCTACTTCACTTATATCCCAAGTGTTTGAAGCTAAATCATTTGTTCCGCATGGATTTGACGCTAAACCTTCTATATCGCATTGATTTGAAGCTAAATCATGTGTTTGGCGTGTATTTGACGCTAAACCTTCTACCTCGCATTGATTTGAAGCTAAATCATGTGTTTAGCTTGGATATGATGTTAACTCGTTTGTTTCTTCTGCATTTGAAGCTATATCACTCATATCGCTAGTATCTGAAGCCAAATCATTTGTTTCGCATGGATTTGAAGCGAAACCTTCTACATCGCATTGATTTGCTGCTAAATCATGCGTTTCGCATGGATTTGAAGCTAAACCTTCTACATCGCATAGATTTGAAGCTAACTCGGTTGTATCCCCTGCATTTGAAGCTATATCACTTATATCGCATGAATCTGATGCTAAATCATTTGTGTCGCATGGATTTGATGCTAAGCCTTCTACTTCGCATTGATTTGAATCTAAATCATGTGTTTAGCATGGTTTTTGAAGCTAACTCATTTGATTTGTCTGCATTTGAAGCTATATCAGTTATATCCCAAGTGTTTGATGCTAAATCATTTGTTTCGCATGGATTTGAAGCTAAACCTTCTACATCGCACTGATTTGAAGTTAAATCATGTGTTTCGCTTGGATATGATGCTAACTCGTTTGTTTCGTCTGCATTTGAAGCTATACAACTTACATCGCAAGTATCTGAAGCTAAATCATTGGTTTCGCATGGATTTGAAGATAAACCTTCTACATAGCATTGATTTAAAGCTTAATCATGAGTTTTGCATGGATTTGAATCTGTCTCGTTTGTTTCCCCTGCATTTGAAGCTATATCACTTATATCGCATGTATCTGATGCTATATCATTTGTGTCGCATGGATTTGATGCTGAGCCTTCTACTTCGTATTGATTTGAAGCTAAATCATGTGTATAGCATGGATTTGAAGCTAACTCCTTTGTTTCGTCTGCATTTGAAGCTATGTCACTTATATCGCAAGTATCTGAAGCTAAATCATTGGTTTCGCATGGATTTGAAATTAAAACTTCTACATTGCATTGATTTGCTGCTAAATCTTGTGTTTCGCATGGATTTTGTAGCTAACTCGATTGATTCGTCTGCATTTGAAGCTATGTCAATTAAATCCCAAGCGTTTTAAGGTAAATCATGTGTTTCGCATGGATTTGAAGCTAAATCATTTGTTTCACACGAATTTGAAGCTAATCCATGTGTTCGGCATGAATTTTAAGCTAAATCATGCGTTTCGCATGGATTTGAAGCTAACTCGTTTGTTTCGTCTGCATTTCGAGCTATATCGCTTATATCGGAAGTATTTGAAGCTAAATCATTTGTTTCGCCCAGATTTGAAGCTAATCCTTCTACATCGCATTGATTTGCAGCTAAATCATGTTTTTCGCATGGATTAGAAGCTAGATCATTTGTATCGCACGAATTTGAAGCTAATCCATGTGTTCGGCATGAATTTTAAGCTAAATCATATGTTTCGCATGGATTTGAAGCTAACTCGTTTGTTTCGTCTGCACTTGAAGCTATATCACTTATATCCCAAGTGTTTGAAGCTAAATCATTTGTTTCGCATGGATTTGAAGCTAAACATTCTACATCGCATTAATTTTAACTAAATCATGTGTTTCGCACGGAATTGAAACTAACTGGTTGGTTTCGTCTGCATTTGAAGCTATGTCACTTATATCGCAAGTATCTAAAGCTAAATCATTTGTTTCGCATGGATTTGTAGCTAAACCTTCTACATCGCATTGATTTGAAGCTAAATCATGTAATTCCCTTGGATTTGAAGCAAACTCGTTTGTTTCGTCTGCATTTGAAGCTATATCACTCATATCGCTAGTATCTGAAGCTAAATCATTTGTGTCTCATGGATTTGAAGCTAATCCTTCTACATCGATTTGCTTTGAAGCTAAATCATGTGTTTCGCATGGATTTGAAACTAACTCGTTTGTTTCCCCTGCATTTGAAGCTATATCCCTTATATCGCAAGTATCTGATGCTATACCATTTGTATCGCATGGGTTTGATGCTAAGCCTTCTACTTCGCATTGATTTGAAGCTAAATCATTTGTTTCTAATGGATTTGAAGCTAAAACTTTTACTTCGCACTCGTTTGATGCTAAATCATTTGTTTCGCATGGATTTGAAGCTAAACCTTCTACATCGCATTGATTTGAAGCCAATTAATGTGTTTCGCTTGGATATGAAGCTAACTCGTTTGTTTCTTCTGCATTTGAAGCTATATCACTTATATCCCAAGTGTTTGAAGCTAAATCATTTTTTTCGCATGGATTTGAAGCTAAACATTCTACATCGCATTGATTTAAAGCTAAATCATGTGTATCGCTTGGAAATGAAGCTAACTCGTTTGTTTCGTCTGCATATGAAGCTATTTCACTTATATCGCATGTATCTGATGCTAA
The DNA here is from genome assembly GCF_051020955.1 of Megalopta genalis. Taxonomy (NCBI): domain Eukaryota; kingdom Metazoa; phylum Arthropoda; class Insecta; order Hymenoptera; family Halictidae; genus Megalopta; species Megalopta genalis. Next base: position 153,672 of record NW_027476626.1, read on the forward strand.
ATCATTTGTGTCGCATGGATTTGAAGCTAAATCATGTGTTTCGCGTGAATTTGAAGCTAACTCGTTTGTTTCGTCTACATTTGAAGCTATATCACTTATATCCCAAGTGTTTGAACCTAAATCATTTGCTTCGCAAGGATTTGAAGTTAAACCTTCCACATCGCAATGATTTGAAGCTAAGTCATGTGATTCGCTTGGATTTGGAGCTAACTCGTTTGTTTCTTCTGCATTTGAAGCTATATCACTTATATCCCAAGTGTTTGAAGATAAATCATTTGTTTCGCATGGATTTGAAGCTAAACCTTCTACATAGCATTGAGTTGGAGCTTGTCCATGTGTTTCGCGTGGATTTTAAGCTAACTCGTTTGTTTCTCCAGAATTTGAAGCTATATCACTTATATCGCATCTATCTGATGCTAAATCATTTGTGTCGCATGGATTTGATGCTAAGCCTTCTACTTCGCATTGATTTGAAGCTAAATCATTTGTTTCTAATGGATTTGAAGCTAAAACTTTTACTTCGCACTCGTTTGATGCTAAATCATTTGTTTCGCATGGATTTGAAGCTAAACCTTCTACATCGCATTGATTTGAAGCCAATTAATGTGTTTCGCTTGGATATGAACCTAACTCGTTTGTTTCGTCTGCATTTGAAGCTATATAACTTATATCGCAAGTATCTGACGCTTAATCATTTGGTAGGCATGGATTTGAAGATAAAACTTCTACATAGCATTGATTTAAAGCTTAATCATGAGTTTTGCATGGATTTGAATCTGTCTCGTTTGTTTCTCCTGCATTTGAAGCTGTATCACTTATATCGCATGTATCTGATGCTATATCATTTGTGTCGAATGGATTTGATGCTGAGCCTTCTACTTCGTATTGATTTGAAGCTAAATCATGTGTATAGCTTGGTTTTTGAAGCTAATTCATTTCATTCGTCTGCATTTGAAGCTATATCAGTTATATCCCAAGTGTTTGATGCTAAATCATTTGTTTCGCATGGATTTGATGCTAAACCTTCTACATCGCATTGATTTGAAGCTAAATCATGTGTTTAGCTTGGATATGATGCTAACTCGTTTGTTTCTTCTGCATTTGAAGCTATATCACTCATATCGCAAGTATCTGATGCTATATCATTTGCGTCGCATGGATTTGATGCTAAGCCTTCTACTTCGCATTGATTTGAAGATAAATCATTTGTTTCGCATGGATTTGAAGCTAAACCTTCTACATCGCATTGATTTGAAGCCAAATCATGTGTTTCGCTTGGTTATGAAGCTATCTCGATTGTTTCGTCTGAATTTGAAGCTATATCACTTATATCGCAAGTATCTGAAGCTTAATCATTTGTTAGGCATGGATTTGAAGATAAACCTTCTACATAGCATCGATTTAAAGCTTAATCATGAGTTTTGCAAGGATTTGAATCTGTCTCGTTTGTTTCTCCTGCATTTGAAGCTGTATCACTTATATCGCATGTATCTGATGCTATATCATTTGTGTCGCATGGATTTGATGCTAAGCCTTCTACTTCGCATTGATTTGAAGCTAAATCATGTGTTTAGCATGGTTTTTGAAGCTAATTCATTTGATTCGTCTGCATTTGAAGCTATATCAGTTATATCCCAAGTGTTTGATGCTAGATCATTTGTTTCGCATGGATTAGAAGCTAAACCTTCTACATCGCATTGATTTGAAGTTAAGTCATGTTTTTCGCTTGGATATGAAGCTAACTCGTTTGTTTTGTCTTCATTTGAATCTATATAACTTATATCGCAAGTATCTGACGCTTAATCATTTGTTAGGCATGGAATTGAAGATAAACCTTCTACATAGCATTGATTTAAATCTTAATCATGAGTTTTGCATGGATTTCAATCTGTCTCGTTCGTTTGTCCTGCATTTGAAGCTATATCACTTATATCGCATGTATCTGATGCTATATCATTTGTGTTGCATGGATTTGATGCTGAGCCTTCTACTTCGTATTGATTTGAAGCTAAATCATGTGTATAGCATGGTTTTTGAAGCTAATTCATTTGATTCGTCTGCATTTGAAGCTATATCAGTTATATCCCAAGTGTTTGATGCTAGATCATTTGTTTCGCATGGATTAGAAGCTAAACCTTCTACATCGCATTGATTTGAAGTTAAATCATGTTTTTCGCGTGGATATGATGCTAACTCGTTTGTTTCGTCTGCATTTGAAGCTATATCACTTATATCGCAAGTATCTGATGCTAAATGATTTGTTTCGCATGGATTTGTAACTAAACCTTCTACATCGCATTAATTTGAAGCTAAATCATCTGTTTCGCTTGGATTTGAAGATAACTCATTTGTTTCGTCTGCATTTGAAGCTATATCACTTATATCCCAAGTGTTTGAAGCTAAATCATTTGTTTCGTATGGATTTGAAGCGAAACCTTCTACATAGCATTGATTTGAAGCTAAATCATGCGTTTCGCTTGGATATGAAGCTAACACGTTTGTTTCGTCTGCATTTGAAGCTATATCACTTATATCGCAAGTATCTGAAGCTTATCATTTCTTAGGCATTGATTTGAAGCTAAATCTTCTACATAGCATTGATTTGAAGCTGAATCATGTGTTTCGCTTGGATATGAAGCTAACTCGTTTGTTTCGTCTGTATTTGAAGCTATATCTCTTATATCGCAAGTATCTGATGCTTAATCATTTGTTAGGCATGGATTTGAAGATAAACCTTCTACATAGCTTTGTTTAAAGCTTAATCATGTATTTTGCATGGATTTGAATCTGACTCGCTTATTTCTCCTGCATTTGAAGCTATATCACTTATATCGCAAGTATCTGATGCTAAATCATTTGTTTCGCATGGATATGATGCTAAACCTTCTATATCGCATTGATTTGAAGCTAAATCATGTGATTCCCTTGGATTTGAAGCAAACTCGTTTGTTTCGGCTGTATTTGAAGCTATATCACTTATATCGCTAGTATCTGATGCTATATCATTTGTGTCGCTTGGATTTGATGTTAAGCCTTCTACTTCGCATTGATTTGAAGCTAAATCATTTGTTTCGCATGGATTTTAAGTTAAACTATCTACATCGCATTGATTTGAAGCCAAATCATGGGTTTCGCTTGGATATGAAGCTAACTCGTTTGTTTCGTCTGCATTTGCAGCTATATCACTTATATCGTAAGTATCTGACGCTTAATCGTTTGTTAGGCATGGATTTGAAGATAAACCTTCTACATAGCATTGATTTAAAGCTTAATCATGTGTTTTGCATGGATTTGAATCTGTCTCGTTTGTTTCTCCAGCATTTGAAGATATATCACATATATCGAATTTATCTGATGCTATATCATTTGTGTCGCATGGATTTGACGCTAAACCTTCTATATCGCATTGATTTGAAGCTAAATCATGTGTTTGGCGTGTATTTGACGCTAAACCTTCTACCTCGCATTGATTTGAAGCTAAATCATGTGTTTAGCTTGGATATGATGCTAACTCGTTTGTTTCTTCTGCATTTGAAGCTATATCACTCATATCGCTAGTATCTGAAGCCAAATCATTTGTTTCGCATGGATTTGTAGCGAAACCTTCTACATCGCATTGATTTGCTGCTAAATCATGCGTTTCGCATGGATTTGAAGCTAAACCTTCTACATCGCATAGATTTGAAGCTAACTCGGTTGTATCCCCTGCATTTGAAGCTATATCACTTATATCGCATGAATCTGATGCTAAATCATTTGTGTCGCATGGATTTGATGCTAAGCCTTCTACTTCGCATTGATTTGAAGCTAAATCATGTGTTTAGCATGGTTTTTGAAGCTAACTCATTTGATTTGTCTGCATTTGAAGCTATATCAGTTATATCCCAAGTGTTTGATGCTAAATCATTTGTTTCGCATGGATTTGAAGCTAAACCATCTACATCGCATTGATTTGAAGTTAAATCATGTGTTTCGCTTGGATATGATGCTAACTCGTTTGTTTCGTCTGCATTTGAAGCTATACAACTTACATCGCAAGTATCTGAAGCTAAATCATTGGTTTCGCATGGATTTGAAGCTAAACGTTCTACATCGCATTGATTTGAAGCTAAATCATGTGTTTAGCTTGGATATGAAGCTAAACCTTCTACATCGCATTGATTTGAAGCCAAATCATGTGTTTCGCTTGGATATGAAGCTAACTCGTTTGTTTCGTCTGCATTTGAAGCTATATAACTTATATCGCAAGTATCTGAAGCTTAATCATTTGTTAGGCATGGATTTGAAGATAAACCTTCTACATAGCATCGATTTAAAGCTTAATCATGAGTTTTGCAAGGATTTGAATCTGTCCCGTTTGTTTCTCCTGCATTTGAAGCTGTATCATTTATATCGCATGTATCTGATGCTATATCATTTGTGTCGCATGGATTTGATGTTAAGCCTTCTACTTCGCATTGATTTGAAGCTAAATCATGTGTTTAGCATGGTTTTTGAAGCTAACTCATTTGATTCGTCTGCATTTGAAGCTATATCAGTTATATCCCAAGTGTTTGATGCTAAATCATTTGTTTCGCATGGATTTGAAGCTAAACCTTCTACATCGCATTGATTTGAAGTTAAATCATGTTTTTCGCTTGAATATGATGCTAACTCGTTTGTTTCGACTGCATTTGAAGCTATATAACTCACATCGCAAGTATCTCAAGCTAAATCATTTGTTTCGTATGGATTTGAAGCGAAACCTTCTACATAGCATTGATTTGAAGCTAAATCATGCGTTTCGCTTGGATATGAAGCTAACACGTTTGTTTCGTCTGCATTTGAAGCTATATCACTTATATCGCAAGTATCTGAAGCTTATCATTTCTTAGGCATTGATTTGAAGCTAAATCTTCTACATAGCATTGATTTGAAGCTGAATCATGTGTTTCGCTTGGATATGAAGCTAACTCGTTTGTTTCGTCTGTATTTGAAGCTATATCTCTTATATCGCAAGTATCTGATGCTTAATCATTTGTTAGGCATGGATTTGAAGATAAACCTTCTACATAGCTTTGTTTAAAGCTTAATCATGTATTTTGCATGGATTTGAATCTGACTCGCTTATTTCTCCTGCATTTGAAGCTATATCACTTATATCGCAAGTATCTGATGCTAAATCATTTGTTTCGCATGGATATGATGCTAAACCTTCTATATCGCATTGATTTGAAGCTAAATCATGTGATTCCCTTGGATTTGAAGCAAACTCGTTTGTTTCGGCTGCATTTGAAGCTATATCACTTATATCGCTAGTATCTGATGCTATATCATTTGTGTCGCTTGGATTTGATGTTAAGCCTTCTACTTCGCATTGATTTGAAGCTAAATCATTTGTTTCGCATGGATTTTAAGTTAAACTATCTACATCGCATTGATTTGAAGCCAAATCATGGGTTTCGCTTGGATATGAAGCTAACTCGTTTGTTTCGTCTGCATTTGCAGCTATATCACTTATATCGTAAGTATCTGACGCTTAATCGTTTGTTAGGCATGGATTTGAAGATAAACCTTCTACATAGCATTGATTTAAAGCTTAATCATGTGTTTTGCATGGATTTGAATCTGTCTCGTTTGTTTCTCCAGCATTTGAAGATATATCACATATATCGAATTTATCTGATGCTATATCATTTGTGTCGCATGGATTTGATACTAAGCCTTCTACTTCGCATTGATTTGAAGCTAAATCATGTGTATAGCATGGATTTTGAAGCTAACTCATTTGATTCGTCTGCATTTGAAGCTACTTCACATATATCCCAAGTGTTTGAAGCTAAATCATTTGTTCCGCATGGATTTGACGCTAAACCTTCTATATCGCATTGATTTGAAGCTAAATCATGTGTTTGGCGTGTATTTGACGCTAAACCTTCTACCTCGCATTGATTTGAAGCTAAATCATGTGTTTAGCTTGGATATGATGCTAACTCGTTAGTTTCTTCTGCATTTGAAGCTATATCACTCATATCGCTAGTATCTGAAGCCAAATCATTTGTTTCGCATGGATTTGTAGCGAAACCTTCTACATCGCATTGATTTGCTGCTAAATCATGCGTTTCGCATGGATTTGAAGCTAAACCTTCTACATCGCATAGATTTGAAGCTAACTCGGTTGTATCCCCTGCATTTGAAGCTATATCACTTATATCGCATGAATCTGATGCTAAATCATTTGTGTCGCATGGATTTGATGCTAAGCCTTCTACTTCGCATTGATTTGAAGCTAAATCATGTGTTTAGCATGGTTTTTGAAGCTAACTCATTTGATTTGTCTGCATTTGAAGCTATATCAGTTATATCCCAAGTGTTTGATGCTAAATCATTTGTTTCGCATGGATTTGAAGCTAAACCATCTACATCGCATTGATTTGAAGTTAAATCATGTGTTTCGCTTGGATATGATGCTAACTCGTTTGTTTCGTCTGCATTTGAAGCTATACAACTTACATCGCAAGTATCTGAAGCTAAATCATTGGTTTCGCATGGATTTGAAGCTAAACGTTCTGCATCGCATTGATTTGAAGCTAAATCATGTGTTTAGCTTGGATATGAAGCTAAACCTTCTACATCGCATTGATTTGAAGCCAAATCATGTGTTTCGCTTGGATATGAAGCTAACTCGTTTGTTTCGTCTGCATTTGAAGCTATATAACTTATATCGCAAGTATCTGACGCTTAATCATTTATTAGGCTTGGATTTGAAGATAAACCTTCTACATAGCATTGATTTAAAGCTTAGTCGTGAGTTTTGCATGGATTTGAATCAGTCTCGTTTGTTCCTCCTGCATTTGAAGCTATATCACTTATATCGCATGTATCTGATGCTATATCATTTGTGTCGCATGGATTTGATGCTGAGCCTTCTACTTCGTATTGATTTGAAGCTAAATCATGTGTATAGCATGGATTTGAAGCTAACTCCTTTGTTTCGTCTGCATTTGAAGCTATGTCACTTATATCGCAAGTATCTGAAGCTAAATCATTGGTTTCGCATGGATTTGAAATTAAAACTTCTACATTGCATTGATTTGCTGCTAAATCTTGTGTTTCGCATGGATTTTGTAGCTAACTCGATTGATTCGTCTGCATTTGAAACTATGTCACTTAAATCCCAAGCGTTTTAAGGTAAATCATGTGTTTCGCATGGATTTGAAGCTAAATCATTTGTTTCGCACGAATTTGAAGCTAATCCATGTGTTCGGCATGAATTTTAAGCTAAATCATGCGTTTCGCATGGATTTGAAGCTAACTCGTTTGTTTCGTCTGCATTTCAAGCTATATCACTTATATCGGAAGTATTTGAAGCTAAATCATTTGTTTCGCCCGGATTTGAAGCTAATCCTTCTACATCGAATTGATTTGCAGCTAAATCATGTTTTTCGCATGGATTTGAATCAAGATCATTTGTTTCGCACGAATTTGAAGCTAATCCATGTGTTCGGCATGAATTTTAAGCTAAATCATATGTTTCGCATGGATTTGAAGCTAACTCGTTTGTTTCGTCTGCATTTGAAGCTATATCACTTATATCGGAAGTATTTGAAGCTAAATCATTTTTTTCTCGCGGATTTGAAGCTAAACCTTCTACATCGCATTGATTCGAAGCTAAAGCATGTGTTTCGCATCGATTTGAAGCTAACTCGTTTGTTTCGTCTGCATTTGAAGCTATATCACTTATATCCCAATTGTTTGAAGCTAAATCATTTGTTTCGCATAGATTTGAAGCTAATCCTTGTACTTCGAATTGATTTGAAGCCAAATAATGTGTTTCGCTTGGATATGAAGCTATCTCGATTGTTTCGTCTGAATTTGAAGCTATATCACTTATATCGCAAGTATCTGAAGCTTAATCATTTGTTAGGCATGGATTTGAAGATAAACCTTCTACATAGCATCGATTTAAAGCTTAATCATGAGTTTTGCAAGGATTTGAATCTGTCCCGTTTGTTTCTCCTGCATTTGAAGCTGTATCACTTATATCGCATGTATCTGATGCTATATCATTTGTGTCGCATGGATTTGATGTTAAGCCTTCTACTTCGCATTGATTTGAAGCTAAATCATGTGTTTAGCATGGTTTTTGAAGCTAACTCATTTGATTCGTCTGCATTTGAAGCTATATCAGTTATATCCCAAGTGTTTGATGCTAAATCATTTGTTTCGCATGTATTTGAAGCAAAACCTTCTACATCGCATTGATTTAAAGCTAAATCATGTGTTTCGCTTGGATATGAAGCTAACACGTTTGTTTCGTCTGCATTTGAAGCTATATCACTTATATCGCAAGTATCTGAAGCTTATCATTTCTTAGGCATGGATTTGAAGCTAAATCTTCTACATAGCATTGATTTGAAGCTGAATCATGTGTTTCGCTTGGATATGAAGCTAACTCGTTTGTTTCGTCTGTATTTGAAGCTATATCACTTATATCGCAAGTATCTGACGCTTAATCGTTTGTTAGGCATGGATTTGAAGATAAACCTTCTACATAGCATTGATTTAAAGCTTAATCATGTGTTTTGCATGGATTTGAATCCGTCTCGTTTGTTTCTCCAGCATTTGAAGATATATCACATATATCGAATTTATCTGATGCTATATCATTTGTGTCGCATGGATTTGATACTAAGCCTTCTACTTCGCATTGATTTGAAGCTAAATCATGTGTTTGGCGTGTATTTGACGCTAAACCTTCTACCTCGCATTGATTTGAAGCTAAATCATGTGTTTAGCTTGGATATGATGCTAACTCGTTTGTTTCTTCTGCATTTGAAGCTATATCACTCATATCGCTAGTATCTGAAGCCAAATCATTTGTTTCGCATGGATTTGAAGGGAAACCTTCTACATCGCATTGATTAGCTGCTAAATCATGCGTTTCGCATGGATTTGAAGCTAAACCTTCTACGTCGCATAGATTTGAAGCTAACTCGGTTGTATCCCCTGCATTTGTAGCCATATCACTTATATCGCATGAATCTGATGCTAAATCATTTGTGTCGCATGGATTTGATGCTAAGCCTTCTACTTCGCATTGATTTGAAGCTAAATCATGTGTTTAGCATGGTTTTTGAAGCTAACTCATTTGATTTGTCTGCATTTGAAGCTATATCAGTTATATCCCAAGTGTTTGATGCTAAATCATTTGTTTCGCATGGATTTGAAGCTAAACCTTCTACATCGCATTGATTTGAAGTTAAATCATGTGTTTCGCTTGGATATGATGCTAACTCGTTTGTTTCGTCTGCATTTGAAGCTATACAACTTACATCGCAAGTATCTGAAGCTAAATCATTGGTTTCGCATGGATTTGAAATTAAAACTTCTACATTGCATTGATTTGCTGCTAAATCTTGTGTTTCGCATGGATTTTGTAGCTAACTCGATTGATTCGTCTGCATTTGAAGCTATGTCAATTAAATCCCAAGCGTTTTAAGGTAAATCATGTGTTTCGCATGGATTTGAAGCTAAATCATTTGTTTCGCACGAATTTGAAGCTAATCCATGTGTTCGGCATGAATTTTAAGCTAAATCATATGTTTCGCATGGATTTGAAGCTAACTCGTTTGTTTCGTCTGCACTTGAAGCTATATCACTTATATCCCAAGTGTTTGAAGCTAAATCATTTGTTTCGTATGGATTTGAAGCTAAACATTCTACATCGCATTAATTTTAACTAAATCATGTGTTTCGCACGGAATTGAAACTAACTGGTTGGTTTCGTCTGCATTTGAAGCTATGTCACTTATATCGCAAGTATCTAAAGCTAAATCATTTGTTTCGCATGGATTTGAAGCTAAACCTTCTACATCGCTTTGATTTGAAGCTAAATCATGTGTTTCGCTTGGATTTGTAGATAACTCATTTGTTTCGTCTGCATTTGGAGCTATATCACTTATATCGCAAGTATCTGAAGCTAAATCATTTTTTTAGCATGGATTTGAAGCTAAATCTTCTACATCGCATTGATTTGAAGCTAATCCTTCTACATCGCATTGATTTGAAGCTAAACCTTCTACATCGCTTTGATTTAAAGCTAAATCATGTGTTTCGCTTGGATATGAAGCTAACGAGTTTGTTTCGTCTGCTTTTGAAGCTATATCACTTATATCGGAAGCGTTTGAAAGTACATCATTTGTTTCGCATGGATTTGTAGCTAAACCTTCTACATCGCATTGATTTGAAGCTAAATCATGTGATTCCCTTGGATTTGAAGCAAACTCGTTTGTTTCGTCTGCATTTGAAGCTATATCACTCATATCGCTAGTATCTGAAGCTAAATCATTTGTGTCTCATGGATTTGAAGCTAATCCTTCTACATCGATTTGCTTTGAAGCTAAATCATGTGTTTCGCATGGATTTGAAACTAACTCGTTTGTTTCCCCTGCATTTGAAGCTATATCCCTTATATCGCAAGTATCTGATGCTATACCATTTGTATCGCATGGGTTTGATGCTAAGCCTTCTACTTCGCATTGATTTGAAGCTAAATCATGTGTATAGCATGGTTATTGTAGCTAACTCATTTGATTCGTCTGCATTTGAAGCTACATCACTTATATCCTATGTGTTTGAAGCTAAGTCATTTGTTTCGCATCGATTTGAAGCTAAACCTTCTAAACCGCTTTGACTTTTAGCTGAATCATGTGTTTCGCATGGATTTGAAGCTAAATCATTTGTTTCGCACGGATTTGAAGCTAATCCATGTGTTCGGCATGAATTTTAAGCTAAATCATATGTTTCGCATGGATTTGAAGCTAACTCGTTTGTTTCGTCTGCATTTCAAGCTATATCACTTATATCGGAAGTATTTGAAGCTAAATCATTTTTTTCGCGCGGATTTGAAGCTAAACCTTCTACATCGCATTGATTTGAAGCTAAATCATTTGTTTCGCATGGATTTTAAGTTAAACTATCTACATCGCATTGATTTGAATCCAAATCATGGGTTTCGCTTGGATATGAAGCTAACTCGTTTGTTTCGTCTGCATTTGCAGCTATATCACTTATATCGTAAGTATCTGACGCTTAATCGTTTGTTAGGCATGGATTTGAAGATAAACCTTCTACATAGCATTGATTTAAAGCTTAATCATGTGTTTTGCATGGATTTGAATCTGTCTCGTTTGTTTCTCCAGCATTTGAAGATATATCACATATATCGAATTTATCTGATGCTATATCATTTGTGTCGCATGGATTTGATACTAAGCCTTCTACTTCGCATTGATTTGAAGCTAAATCATGTGTATAGCATGGATTTTGAAGCTAACTCATTTGATTCGTCTGAATTTGAAGCTACTTCACATATATCCCAAGTGTTTGAAGCTAAATCATTTGTTCCGCATGGATTTGACGCTAAACCTTCTATATCGCATTGATTTGAAGCTAAATCATGTGTTTGGCGTGTATTTGACGCTAAACCTTCTACCTCGCATTGATTTGAAGCTAAATCATGTGATTAGCTTGGATATGATGCTAACTCGTTTGTTTCTTCTGCATTTGAAGCTATATCACTCATATCGCTAGTATCTGAAGCCAAATCATTTGTTTCGCATGGATTTGTAGCGAAACCTTCTACATCGCATTGATTTGCTGCTAAATCATGCGTTTCGCATGGATTTGAAGCTAAACCTTCTACATCGCATAGATTTGAAGCTAACTCGGTTGTATCCCCTGCATTTGAAGCTATATCACTTATATCGCATGAATCTGATGCTAAATCATTTGTGTCGCATGGATTTGATGCTAAGCCTTCTACTTCGCATTGATTTGAAGCTAAATCATGTGTTTAGCATGGTTTTTGAAGCTAACTCATTTGATTTGTCTGCATTTGAAGCTATATCAGTTATATCCCAAGTGTTTGATGCTAAATCATTTGTTTCGCATGGATTTGAAGCTAAACGATCTACATCGCATTGATTTGAAGTTAAATCATGTGTTTCGCTTCGATATGATGCTAACTCGTTTGTTTCGTCTGCATTTGAAGCTATACAACTTACATCGCAAGTATCTGAAGCTAAATCATTGGTTTCGCATGGATTTGAAGCTAAACGTTCTACATCGCATTGATTTGAAGCTAAATCATGTGTTTAGCTTGGATATGAAGCTAAACCTTCTACATCGCATTGATTTGAAGCCAAATCATGTGTTTCGCTTGGATATGAAGCTAACTCGTTTGTTTCGTCTGCATTTGAAGCTATATAACTTATATCGCAAGTATCTGACGCTTAATCATTTATTAGGCTTGGATTTTGAAGATAAACCTTCTACATAGCATTGATTTAAAGCTTAGTCATGAGTTTTGCATGGATTTGAATCAGTCTCGTTTGTTTCTCCTGCATTTGAAGCTATATCACTTATATCGCATGTATCTGATGCTATATCATTTGTGTCGCATGGATTTGATGCTGAGCCTTCTACTTCGTATTGATTTGAAGCTAAATCATGTGTATAGCATGGATTTGAAGCTAACTCCTTTGTTTCGTCTGCATTTGAAGCTATGTCACTTATATCGCAAGTATCTGAAGCTAAATCATTGGTTTCGCATGGATTTGAAATTAAAACTTCTACATTGCATTGATTTGCTGCTAAATCTTGTGTTTCGCATGGATTTTGTAGCTAACTCGATTGATTCGTCTGCATTTGAAGCTAATCCATGTGTTCGGCATGAATTTTAAGCTAAATCATGCGTTTCGCATGGATTTGAAGCTAACTCGTTTGTTTCGTCTGCATTTCAAGCTATATCGCTTATATCGGAAGTATTTGAAGCTAAATCATTTGTTTCGCCCAGATTTGAAGCTAATCCTTCTACATCGCATTGATTTGCAGCTAAATCATGGTTTTTCGCATGGATTTGAAAGCTAGATCATTTGTATCGCACGAATTTGAAGCTAATCCATGTGTTCGGCATGAATTCTTAAGCTATATCATATGTTTCGCATGGATTTGAAGCTAACTCGTTTGTTTCGTCTGCACTTGAAGCTATATCACTTATATCCCAAGTGTTTGAAGCTAAATCATTTGTTTCGCATGGATTTGAAGCTAAACATTCTACATCGCATTAATTTTAACTAAATCATGTGTTTCGCACGGAATTGAAACTAACTGGTTGGGTTTCGTCTGCATTTGAAGCTATGTCCACTTATATCGCAAGTATCTAAAGCTAAATCATTTGTTTCCGCATGGATTTGAAGCTAAACCTTCTACATCGCTTTGATTTGAAGCTAAATCATGTGCTTCGCTTGGATTTGTAGATAACTTCATTGGTGTTTCGTCTGCATTTGGAGCTATATCACTTATATCGCAAGTACTCTGAAGCTAAATCATTTTTTTAGCATGGATTTGAAGCTATATCCGCTTATATTCGCAAGTATCTGATGCTATACCATTTGTATCGCATGTGGTTTGATGCTAAGCCTTTTACTTCGCATTGATTTGAAGCTAAATCATGTGTATAGCATGGTTATTGTAGCTAACTCATTTGATTCGTCTGCATTTGAAGCTACATCACTTATATCCTATGTGTTTGAAGCTAAGTCATTTGTTTCGCATCGATTTGAAGGTAAACCTTCTAAACCGCTTTGACTTTTAGCTGAATCATGTGATTCGCTTGGATTTGAAGCTAAATCATTTGTTTCGCATGGGATTTGAAGCTAAACCTTCTACATAGCATTGATCTGTAGGTTTATCTATGTTTTTTGTATGGATTTGAAGCTAACTCGTTTGTTTCCCTGCATTTGAAGCTATATCACTTATATCCCAAGCATTTGAAATTAAATCATTTGTTTCGCATGGAAATGAAACTAAAACATCTACATCGCATTGATTAGAAGCTAAATCATGTGTTCCGCTTGCATATGAAGCTAACTCGTTCGTTTCGCCTACATTTGACGCTATATCACCTATATCGAAAGTATCTAAGCTAAATCATTTGTTTCGCATGGATTTGAAGCTAATCCTTCTCTACATCGCTTTGATTTGAAGCTAAATAATGTGTTTCGCTTGGATTTGAAGCTAACGAGTTTGTTTCGTCTGCCTTTGAAGCTATATCACTTATATCGGAAGCGTTTGAAAGTACATCATTTGTTTCAGCATGGATTTCTAGCTAAACCTTCTACATCGCATTGATTTGAAGCTAAATCATATTGATTCCCTTGGATTTGAAGCAAACTCGTTTGTTTCGTCTGCATTTGAAGCTATATCACTCATATCGCTAGTATCAGAAGCTAAATCATTTTGTGTCTCATGGATTTGAAGCTAATCCTTCTACATCGATTTGCTTTGAAGCATAATCATGTGTTTCGCATGGATTTGAAAACTAACTCGTTTGTTTCCCCTGCATTTGAAGCTATATCCCCTTATATCGCAAGTATCTGATGCTATACCATTTGTATCGCATGGGGTTTGATGCTAAGCCTTCTACTTCGCATTGATTTGAAGCTAAATCATGTGTATAGGCATGGTTATTGTAGCTAACTCATTTGATTCGTCTGCATTTGAAGCTACATCACTTATATCCTATGTGTTTGAAGCTAAGTCATTTGTTTCGCATCGATTTGAAGCTAAACCTTCTAAACCGCTTTGACTTTTAGCTGAATCATGTGATTCGCTTGGATTTGAAGCTCAATCATTTGTTTCGCATGATTTGAAGCTAAACCTTCAACATAGCATTGATCTGTAGGTTTATCATGTTTTTTGTATGGATTTGAAGCTAAACTCGTTTGTTTTCCCCTGCATTTGAAGCTATATCACTTATATCCCAAGCATTGAAATTAAATCATTTGTTTCGCATGGAAATGAAACTAAAACATCTACATCGCATTGATTAGAAGCTAAATCATGTGTTCCGCTTGCATATGAAGCTAACTCGTTCGTTTCGCCTACATTTGACGCTATATCACCTATATCGCAAGTATCTAAAGCTAAATCATTTGTTTCGCATGGATTTGAAGCTAAACCTTCTACATCGCTTTGATTTGAAGCTAAATCATGTGTTTCGCTTGGATTTGAAGATAACTCATTTGTTTCGTCTGCATTTGGAGCTATATCACTTATATCGCAAGTATCTGAAGCTTAATCATTTGTTAGGCATGGATTTGAAGATAAACCTTCTACATAGCATTGATTTAAAGCTTAGTCATGAGTTTTGCATCTATTTGAATCTGTCTCGTTTGTTTCTCCTGTATTTGAAGCTATAACACTTATATCGCATGTATCTGATGCTATATCATTTGTGTCGCATGGATTTGATGCTGAGCCTTTTACTTCGTATTGATTTGAAGCTAAATCATGTGTATAGCATGGATTTGTAGCTAACTCCTCTGTTTCGTCTGCATTTGAAGCTATGTCACTTATATCGCAAGTATCTGAAGCTAAATCATTGGTTTCGCATGGATTTGAAATTAAACCTTCTACATTGCATTGATTTGCTGCTAAATCTTGTGTTTCGCATGGATTTTGTAGCTAACTCGATTGATTCGTCTGCATTTGAAGCTATGTCACTTAAATCCCAAGCGTTTTAAGGTAAATCATGTGTTTCGCATGGATTTGAAGCTAAATCATTTGTTTCGCACGAATTTGAAGCTAATCCATGTGTTCGGCATGAATTTTAAGCTAAATCATGCGTTTCGCATGGATTTGAAGCTAACTCGTTTGTTTCGTCTGCATTTGAAGCTATATCACTTATATCCCAAGTGTTTGAAGGCTAAATCATTGCTTCGCATGGATTTGAAGCTAAACATTCTACATCGCATTAATTTTAACTAAATCATGTGTTTCGCACGGAATTGAAACTAACTGGTTGGTTTCGTTTGCATTTTAAGCTATGTCACTTATATCGCAAGTATCTGAAGCTAATAATTGGTTTCGCATGGATTTGATGCTAAACCTTCTACATACCATTGATTTGATGCTAAATCAAGTTTTTCGCATGGATTTGAACTAAGTCGTTTCTTTCGTCTGCATTTTGAAGCTATGTCACCTTATATCGCAAGTATCTGAAGATAAATCATTGGTTTCGCATGGATTTGAAGCTAAACACATCTACATCGCTTTGATTTGAAGCTAAATCATGTGATTCGCTTGGATTGAAGCTAAATCATTTGTTTCGCATGGATTTGAAGCTAAACCTTCTACATAGCATTGATCTGTAGCTTAATCATGTTTTTTGTATGGATTTGAAGCTAACTCGTTTGTTTCCCCTGCATTTGAAGCTATATCACTTATATCCCAAGCATTTGAAATTAAATCATTTGTTTCGCATGGAAATGAAACTAAAACATCTACATCGCATTGATTAGAAGCTAAATCATGTGTTCCGCTTGCATATGAAGCTAACTCGATCGTTTCGCCTACATTTGACGCTATATCACCTATATCGCAAGTATCTAAAGGCTAAATCATTTGTTTCGCATGGATTTGAAGCTAAAACCTTCTACATCGCTTTGATTTGAAGCTAATCATGTGTTTCGCTTGGATTTGTAGATAACTCATTTGTTTCGTCTGCATTTGGAGGCTATATCACT